>NW_024412391.1:11721571-11796927 GCF_014898765.1 Herpailurus yagouaroundi | reverse complement strand
GGGGGCTTCTCAAAGACTCTATCCTCCCAACACTGAAGGTCCTGCCTTTCGTGGCTACGTTCTTTCCTCTCCCTGGCGACTGCTTAGGTATACAGTTAAACTCCCCTACGCTATGAGGTAAAATCCTTAGCTACGCACAACTGAGGTAAAACGGAAAGATGGTCTCCTGTTACCCACTTGGTTTGGTTGCCTATACAGTATGTTCCAGAAACTTCCTCGCTCTTTAAGTCCTCTCTTCCGGGCCCGACACTCTTTGTCTCACGTGGTTCCTCGTATAAGTCCTTTGGCTTGTGGCCGCTGCTGATGTCCGTGGAGTCCCCACCTCCCTCAGCAGTTCAGATGAGGAACCAAGCCATCACTCCTCCTTTTCCTCTACCTTCCACCCCTCAGGAGTCACTTCTACAGACTATGATCCCTCAGCTCATCATTGGCCTGGCCTGGCTTCTGCAACCATCTCTTACCTTAAAGCTTCTGTGGTATTCCACAACTCTCTACAGTCTCAGCTGCCCCAGCTGGTGGCCTTGCCCTCCGTCCCCATCTGGAATCATCCTGCCATCCCGTACACACACCAGCCTGAAGCTCTCAACACACAGTCAGCACATTTACACATGATTATTTATAACCCTTGTGTTTCAAGTTATGGAAATCAAGTTCTAATAATTAGCTCAAACAGAGGAATTTAAGAATATGGGGCCCGTCTGGGAACCCATGATCTTTCCTCAGACACGGGAAGGAATGAAAACCCTTCCATTACATTTTCACACCTAAACATCTAATCCCAAATTTGAGGCAGTTCCTCAAGCCCCAGGCACTTTGTGAGGGGAGAGGCACCAAGCTCCTCCATACCTAATGCATGACGGCCGCATTGGATGCACCACCTTTGTGTGTGGAGTAGGCTATGCAGGCAGGCTTGACCTGGACCTTTGCACCTCTGCAGATAAACTGGCAATTTCCCGCTATAGGAGGGAATATGCCAAGAGACCGCCGTGAGGCAAATCACACCTGACAACGAGAATGAAGGAGGCCGACAGGGTTTCTCAAGAAAAGGTCCAACAAAACCGAAGGCACAGCTCTTGGTTTTGCTATCCGGACCCGTTGAGCCTCCCTCATCTTCCTCAGTGAACCATCCTGATCCGCAGTCTCCCCGCACAGGGGAGACTACGCGTGTGTGCACACCTATTCCAATGCTAACAACCTCAACATATTTTTACACAACAGAATTGCCGAAAATGTGGCAGAAGTAATCCAAGAGAGCACTGGGGAAGCAATTTCAAGGCTACTTGTCTATGAGATGCTTTACTCCAGTGAACATCTAATTTTGTATACTCTTGATGTGAAAGGTCAAGAAACCAAGCTTTATCGTCGGAGGGCGGGTTTCCTACATCCTCATGGAGCCCTGACTTTTTTCATGAGGAATTGGAGTTACAGACTTTCAGGCTTGGACTTGCAAAATGGTTTACTTCAAGTTTTGGTATGTGCAGCGTGGAAGAGCCACCACAAGTGGATTGTCGCACTTGATTTATGACTTCATGGCCTCAATAATTCCCATACTCATGTTTAATTGAATCTCAGTTTATCTAACAGGGGTTGACAAACTGTGACTCAGGCCAGGTCTGGCCCACTGCCTGTTTGTGTACATAGAGTTTTATTGGAATATGTCCCATTCACTTAGATACTCTCTAAAGCTGCTGGTGAGTTACAGCGGCAGATCTGAATGGTTGCGACAGCCCACAGAGCCTAAAACAATCTGCTACCTGACTCTTTGCAAAAAAAGTTTGCTGACCCCTGCTCTAGAACACCAGTCCAAAAACTTGTTTTTTTTCTTTTTAAAAAAAACACTTAACTTCGAAAGTCTTCAGCACGTAATTTTTCATCTGTAATCATACAGTGTCAAGAATGATTTAAATAAATACATTTAAACAAAATATAACTAAGTACTTAAAAAAAAAAAACTTATTTCCTCCTCTTCAGCTGAATCCTGCTTTTCTCTTCCAGAAAAGATACTACACACTCTTCTTTGAGTTCAGTCTTGTAGAGGACAGGCAGGATTTGGGGGGCTAGTTACCGGAAGTCATAATAAAAACCTTTTCTCTATATGCTCCTGTCACTAAATGCTTCTGCTCACCCCTTCAGCTTATCTTTGTTTTTCCTTGTGTAAGCCCTTGTGTTGGACAAGCAGGGCTGAGGGGAGACTATGCAGTGGGGTCCCGGAAACCAGGACTGGACACGTTCATGGAATGGAACTGCCCTGGGACCGAGATCCAAACCAGCTTATGGAGAACAGGTTTGAAAACCACTACTCTAGGGGCACCTGGGGGGCTTAGTTGGTTAAGCGTCCAATTCTTGGTTTCAGCTCAGGTCATGATTTCATGGTTTGTGGGTTCGAGCCCCCTGTCAGACTCCGTGCTGCCAGCAAGGAGCCTGCTTGGGATTCAATCTCTCCCTCTCTGTCTGCCCCTCTCCTGATTGTGCACTCCGTCTCTCTAAATAAATAAATAAATAAATAAATAAATAAATAAATAAATATTTAAAAAGGAAAAGGAAAAGAAAACCACTACTCTAAGATGATCAGGTAGTTTCCAGAATTTGACAATGGATCGCCCAAGTTTAACTGCTGCTCTAAACAATCCCTTCTCAGCAGGAGCGGGTCCTGCAACCAGCTTTGGTGTCTTTGAAATTTCAGCTCTTCCTTCTAGTGCACTCTTCTTCCCCATGCTGGGCCACTGAGGCTGGGAGAGAAGGCTGGACTAGAGGGACCAGAGGATGTCAGGTGGATTTTCAGGCAGAGACACCTCTGCCATGAGAGGTCCTAGACTTACAGACTTCATCACCTCGAAGCTGTCTGTTGGAGTGCCCCGTCTGACCTTTCACCTGGGCCTGACCGCCAGTCATCAGAGGACAGTATTCCAGAGTCCTTCTTGGCAACCCACGAGTCACCCTGTTACTGTCTGGCCATTCGAAGATCTCTGGCCATTCGAAGATCGGGGAAATCACAGGATGCCTGATTGATGTAAACCAGAAGCTAGGAGTTAGCATGCTTAGTCTCAAGCAACAGAAACTGACTCTGACCAACTGAAGCCAGAAATGGGCATTTATTTGAAAAACCCTAGTAGGTAGCTCAGTGAATGAAGAGTCGAACAAGCAGGCACTAGGAAAGACAGCAATAGTGAATTCAGGGACAGGAATCCTGGGACTTTCTCTTTCAAGGTAGTACTATCAGGTGACTCAGCTCCACCCACCTTCTGTTCCTGGAACCATCACTCACAAGTCAAATTCCACGGGGACAAGATCTGATCGGCCCAGCCTGTGCCCACCCCTGCAGGCAGCCCACCGGGATTGGGGTTGAATAGGGTCCTACAACAGGTACACAGAACGGGGCAAGGACAGTCTTTCCGAAGGAGAAGGAAGAAAGGCAAGAGGAAGACACAGGAAGGAGGTGGCTACTCCCCACAGTTACCATGATAGGGAGCATCCTGTGTGGAGGAGCCCAGTGAGTTTTCCCATGCGAGTTCCCACGCAAATTCCCACGCAAATTCTATTGCAGTGAGTGAACCAGCCACGTGGTAAGTATGACAGGAGAGTGTGCCCGCTTCGTACGCTTCCCCAGCCACTCTAGATAGAGCTTTCCGCCTCTATCTCCTGTACTAAGCGCAAACCTGGAAGGTGATTATCTACTGCCCACCTCTCCTTCCCCCAAAAACAGGAGTTCAGTTTAGCAGACACTGTTTTTGCATAACTGATGAGCGTTTTCTGTGCCATTGTTTTCCTCTCCCCACCCTCCACCTATTCCAGAGGACACGTTTCTTTTTTATTTTTTAGTATTTATTTATTTTTGGGGAGAGACAGAGAGATCAAGCAGGGGAGGGGCAGAGAGAGAACGGGACAGAGGATCTGAGCCAGGATCTGTGCTGACTGACAGCAGAGAGCCCGAGGTGGGGCTCGAGCTCATGAACTGTGACATCGTGACCTGAGCTAAGGTCAGACGCTCAGCCTACTGAGCCACCCAGGCGCCCCTAGAAGATACATTTCTAAGGAAGCAGGCAGGAACGCTGAACGGATCGAGTTTTAGAATATTGTTAATTTCCTGCCGCCCTGGTTTTTCAGACTGAGAGGCTTACCCTCCAGTATGGGGACTCACCCAGTTTGCCAAGACTCCTCAGGCAGAAGGGACTGATCAGTTCCAAGAGGGAGAGTCATGCCGAGACTGTGGGGAGCTGGGCAGCATCCTGAGGACCTGCAGCCTCCTGGAGGGGTGGGTTCAGGGTGTCTCTCCAGGCTGCATGGGGGACAGCCCACAGAATAGTAAATGGCTTGGGCAGATCCAGGGCTATCGGCAGGACAAAGAAAGCAGATGATATGGACCTTAGAGTCCAGATTAATCTCTAAATCACAAGAGGATACTCGAAAAAGAGGGGCATGCAGGGTGGATTTCAAGCCTCCTATGCCAGCCTTGAAATTTCTCAAAGAACTGATCCTTTGGGGTGCCTGGGTGGCTCAGTCGGTTAAGCATCCGACTCTTGGTTTCAGCTCGGGTCATGGTCTCGCAGTTCGTGAGCTGGAGTCCTGCACCGGGCTCTGTGCTGACAGCATGGAGCCTGCTTGGGATTCTCTCTCCCCGCCCCCCTCTCTCCCCCCCCCCCCGGGGGGTGTGAAAAAAAAAAAAAAAAAGTTAAAAAAAAAAAAAAAAAGAACTGATCCTCTTCTCAGAGAGGAAATGAGCAGTTCCAAAAGCACCTGCCAGGGGTCTGCCTCTAGGGCAGAAGGGTTTTTATAAGAACCAGCAACCCTGGCTGGCACTTGGCAGATGTCACGAGACATCAGGCGGGAGCCTCTCTACCTGAGGCAGGTAAGACTGAGGGTCCTGAGTGTCCACAGTCAGGGAAGCTTAATGCAGAAACGGAATTCAGGGGAAGATTCTGAACCCACAGCAAAGCTAGAGTGAACAAGGCATAGTGCTAAGGCCACTCTCTAGAGTTTAGGACCTGTAAGTGTCCTCTTGGGCTGTCTTCTAGGATTTGTTGACATTTCATGGGAGTCTTGACTTTCAGCTGAAAGTGTGAAAGTGAGGTGTGCTTGGAAAGGTCTCGGGAGACCAGGGGAGCAGAGGCAGGAGCCATGAGGGTCCCACAAGATTCTAGACCCAGCTGACCCCACACCCCTGCCACATCAGGCAGCTGAGGCCCAGGGATGGGACGATAACTGAGGAAGAAGCAGATGTGGCTGGAGATCGAGGGCAGGAGGCAGTGTGCATTTACTGCTGCTTTTAAGGCAGAGTCTACAGGGAAAGCGTCCCCATTTGAGGGAGACACTCAGAAGCTAATCCAAATTCAAGAAAAGTTCTGCTGGGCCCCTAGCTGGGAAGGACTCGGTGCTCCAGTCAAGGAAGAGTACAGCACCAGGAGGAGGGAGGAGAGATCTTTGCCCACTGTCCAATCTTGGCTAGCTCTCTCTGATGACCCCGGGGAATGATTCACCCACAGAGCTAGGCACAGTTTGGGTGGGGGTAGAGCCCAGTGTCTCCCTTCTTTGTGGGGACACAGGAACTTATTAGGAAGATACTGTGGAAGAATAATGTTTTGGAAATAATAATAGTGCTAAGTTTCCCTGGCAAAAAAATTTTTTTAAAAAAATCACCATTTACGGAGGGAGGGATTTCACCGTGCAGGTAGCTAAGGAAGTCACTGGTGAGGAGAAATGGAAAAGGAAGAGCATTGGGGGGGGGGGGGGCTGTCTTCAAGAGGTGGCTGTGTCCCAGCGTGACCTCAGAGAAGGACCATTCGTCTGACAGGTCCAAGTAGCAGGGTCACAGGTGGCACCACCAGGACACTGAAGCAGAGATTCGGACGTGGTCAAGCCGGCCCATGGGTCCGAGAGACAAGGCCTTCTCAGTGGGACACACATGAATTGACGAACGTGGGATAGATGTACAGCAGACACCTCAGGGGACGCCTGGGAGCACAGGTGTCTCAGGGCCAGCTGGGGCCTTCCCTAAGCCTTTGCACCACCCAAGTACTCCCAAATTTAGCCACAAACTCCAGAAAAGGGGGAGAGCCCCAACTGGAAGGCTGAATGTCCACCAGTCCAGCGGAATGGGGGTTCGCAATAAAAATGATCATTTTTGCTTTTTGCCCACCTGCATTTTTGGATGGAAATTCATACTTGCTATGAACATCTTAAGGAGGAAGGAGGGCTGAGCCTCTGCATCACCAGAAAATGTCTCCAGGGGTAGCAGCTATGGTTGTTGGGCCACGGACAAAGCAGAGTCAGTGTCTGTTCTTCCCACACACCACCTCCGTTAGATGTCCAAATCAGGACTCAGTCATCAAGGAGGGTGCCCACGGTTGGCCCATCACTGCACCATCCCACTCGCACAGGTGCGTCTGGCCCTGGGCTCCTTCGAAGCTCCTCTGCTATCCAGGGCGTCACTGAGGTGGAGCAGGTGTGGGCCCAGCACTGAGAACCCTCCCAGCTCCTGCACGTCCTCCCCACTCTACCGTGAGCACCAGGTCCTCTTCATGAACCAGTTGCAGCTGGGAGGTGTGGGAGCCCAGGATCAGACTTCTAAGATCTGTGCTATAGACTGGTCTCCCCCAAATTCATGTTAAATCCTAATGCCCGATGGCATGGTATTTGGAGAAGGGGACTTTGGGAGGTGATTAGGCCCTAAGCGCGGAGCCCTTATATAAGGTGCCCTTATAAAACCACAGGAATTGCTCTTGACCCTTCAGCCATGTGAGGACACAGAGAGAAGATGGCCGTCTACAAACCAGGAAGTTGACTCTCACCAGACACTGAATCTGCCAGCGCCTTGATCTTGGGTTTTTCAGCTCCCAGAACCTGGAAAAATAAACATTTGTTGTTAAAGCCCCCCGGCCTATAACAGCCCAAATAGATTAAGACAGTTTGGCATGTGTGGAATTCTCGTGTGATTGGCTTTATAAGAAGAGAACAGTGGTTTCAGACTCTGGCCTTCTCTTTGCTCAATTCCTTGTAATAGGAGTTTGACCTAAATACTGTTTGTACACAGTATTCATCTTCCCTTCGATCACTTCCAAGGAGGCCGAGTAGCAGTGGAGCTTGGGCAGCATCTTAAGATGCTTCTCCTGAGGAGCACACAAGGTGGCCATCATGGGTAGTTTCTGGCCAAGACCTCCATGTCCTCTGTCCTCTGCTGAATCCCAGCCTTGCAAAATGTTCAAAGGCTGACTTCAGGGCCCATTAGGGTAAACATCCCTTCCCCCCTTTTTTGCCTCCATCTCATTGCAGAGAAATTTTCTTCCTGGGAAGAAGAACTCTAGATTATGAAAGCTGGGAAGAACCATAGGAAAAAACAAAGGCCCAGAGAAGGAGGGGAACTGCTTGGTCCACGTTCCTCATCTCAGTGAATGACACCAATGTCCACCAAACACCCAAACCAGAGCTTGGTCCACCATATGCAATTCTTCCCGAGTTCTGCCATATTCACCTCCTAAATATGTCTCTCGTGTGTCCAACGCTCTCTAACGGTAGCAAATATATTAACTTCATCTAAGCCAACTTCTTCGTTTCTCTTTCAATTCTACCGTCAGCATCCCTACGATTTTATGCACAGCAACCTGGATAAACTGTTAAAACATAAATCTAGTTGTGTCATTGTCCTTTTTAAACCGCTTTATGACTCACGTGTGCCCTGAGGATACAGTAAAACGAATCCTCAGCATGACCTATGCTGTCCTTCATGACTTGGCTCCTTGGAGCCCCGCTGCTCAAAACTCCCCATCACACGGAGTCTGGCACGCACAGTAGGTCCTCCATAAACAGCAGTTGGATTTAATCAAATTATCCACGCCTATTCAGTATGTCTCAGTCTTTAACTCGTGACTCTGAACTTAGGCCAGGTCTTCATCCAGAAAGAGATACATTTCAATGCCTCCCCTCGTGCTGCCCGAGGTCCAGGCTACAAAACAACAAGGATTATCTGAAAGACCAGGTTCTGGTCTCCTCTGCCTCGGCCCAGGATTGACAAGAGGGAGCTGACCACTTGCTGGGCGGACCCTCAAGGCAAGAGATGCTCCTGTCATTGCCACAAGGGGAGGCACACAGCTGGCTTTTTCTAAAACTTAAGAGACCTCATCTCCATTTCAGAGAGTTGACACAGCCCCTCAGAGAGGGGCAGAGCTTAACCAAGGTCTTTGGCGTCTGTGCCGGTTTTAGAAGGTACCTGGGATTTTGCCTTCATTCAGATACGGTGGGGCCAATAGATCAGGAGATGATTGCCATTGAAAAGATAGTCTTTTACTCACAGGTCTCAAGAGGGGGGAATGGCACACTGTGCAGGGTGACACAAGGAAGTGTCAGGAGGCAGCAGGAGGGAGGGGAAAGCTTGGGCAAAAGCCTGTACAGTAGGTTTTTTTTTTTGCAGGGAGAAGTGTGTGAGGGAGAATGAGTAGCTGAACAAGTGTAGCATTGACTGGAGATCTCTGGGGCTGAGGTGCTGTCTCTAGTTGTCTGTTATCCCACCCTAGGAGAATAGGGAAGGGGGGATAGTGGTTTGGCCGGATGAAGACCGTGAAGGTGGTGGTTGAGGGTTTAGGCTCTGGATTGGTTGGTTTGCATATGAAAGGCACACTCACCAGGGAGTTGTTTGCATTCTCAAAGAACTAGCTAGCCCTGGGAGGGGCAGTCTTTCCTTGGTTAGTGAGCCCCAAATGCCAGAGCACAAAGAATACAAAAGACACAGTTAATACAACGCTAGATGGAGAATTTCTCAGGAGCACACTGCTCGTCAAAGCAGCTCCCTTGTGGTCTTACCTCTGTCATCATCCTTGTTGTAATAACCTGAGGAGTCTCTTCTTCCATAAAAGGGGTCCATGGAAAAGGGCAAAGGAAGACTTCTGGGAGAAGAAGTGAGAGTGTTAAATAAAACCTTCCCTTGCCATTCTTTCTGAGTAGGCTTCGCAGCATGATTTAAAACAAACAAACAAACAAACAAACAAACAAACAAACAGTCAACCAACATCAGAGCTGAGGAAGGAGGGAGAGAGTGCCAGAGATCTCAGAGGAGAGTGGGTGTAAAATAGCTTGGAGCTTAGTTGGGTAATGTGGCTTCAGTCACCTGTTTCGTCATCACTTGGCTTTTGGTCTGTGCATCCAACGGGACAGTCACAAGGGTCAGTCCTCACTGATGTCTCCCATCCTCTCTTAGATCTGCTCTGGGTTGGATCAAGGTACACAGAGGGCTGGGGAACACAGTCGCCAATATCAAAGCAGCAGCATGGATCAGGCTTAGTAACTTGGGCTTATGGACAGGAGAGATATCAAGAGATTGTGTAAACAGCTCTGAAAACTACAAACAGGAGAAGGGAGTAGGAGGGAGGCGCGCTGGTTAGGGTAACTAGAAGTTACCTGAACAGAATCTCCCCACGCTGAACTCACAGGTTCAGGAGATCCAGTATCTCCCAGAAGTTTCTCTGCGGGAAACTTGCACACACCTGCATAAGTTTCCACGCCCTCCTCCTGATACGGTATTGGTTTTGTTTTCTTCTTTTCTTCGCAGAAGCATGAAAGTGAAAGGGGCTGGATCTTTATTTGCCTTGTGTCTGATGTCCTACAACTCCACTCACTGGACCCACACTTTAAAGAATTGGGGGGTATGCTCACAACTCCGAAGATGGGTTCTGAGAGCCTCGGGCCATCAGGCCAAGCACATGTCTTCTAAGACAGTCTGGTAAAAGTGCCTTACTGCTCGGACAGCCTCGCTGACCAGAGGGTCTCCTGTGGGTGCTGTGGGTGTCTGTCTGGAGAATCGTGGTGGGGGCAGAAGAACAAACATGAAATCCTGGAGCAGACCAGGTAGACATCAAAAGGCATAATAGTAGGTTCAGCTTTAGGTATTTGCTTGTGGTCATGTTAAATTTTAGTTTTATTTATTTATGTATTTATTTATAAATGTTTGGTTACTTTTGAAAGAGAGATAGAGAGAGAGAGAGGGCACATGCAGGAGGGGCAGAGAGAGAGAGGGAGAGAGAGAATCCCAAGCAGGCTCTGAGCTGTCAGAGCAGAGTCTGACACGGGTCTCTATCTTATGTACCAGTGAGATCATGACCTGAACCCAAATCAAGAGTCAGACACTTAAGTGACTGAGCCCCCCCGGCCCCCCCCCCCCGCCCCACCAACAGTTTACATTCGAATCATACACTGTATAAGTGGAAACGTAGGGTTAGGAGGCTTGGGAATTAGAAGTAATTGTCTTAGTCTGAAATGATCGAGTCACAGGCGGAAGTATGGGGCTAGGGCAGGACACAGGCGGGACAGCCCTCTGTCATAAAAGCCTCCTGACTGAGCTGTAGCTTGGGTCTCATCTGCACTCCTGTCTCAAAGGGCACAACCACTGTCCTTCACGAATTATCCCTCCCCCGCTGAAGTCCTGGCCCCATTGTCCCCTGGCCCAAAGTCAGTTGTTTTACATGCAGAAGAAAGAAACTGGACTTAACACCATCCACAAAAATAAAATCAAAATGGATGAAAGACCTAAATATGAGACAGGAAACCATCAAAATCTTACAGGAGAAAACAGGCAGCAACCTCTTTGACCTCGGCCACAGCAACTTCTTCCTAGACACGTCTTCAGAGGCAAGGGAAATAAAAGCAAACCTGAACTTTTGGGACCTTATCAAGATAAAAAGCTTTTGCACCATGAAGGAAACAATCAACAAAACTAAAAGGCAACTGACAGAAGATATTTGCAAATGGCATATCGGATAAAGGGCTAGTATCCAAAATCTATAAAGAACTTATCAAAGTCAACACCCCCGAAACAAATAATCCAGCGAAGAAATGGGCAGAAGACGTGAATAAACACTTTTCCAAAGAGGACATCCAGATGGCTAACAGACACGTGAGAAGATGCTCATTATCACTCATCACCAGCGAAATACAAATCAAAACCACAATGGTGTACCCCCGCACACCTTTCAGAATGGCTACAATTAACAACTCAGGTAACAACAGATGTTGGCGAGGATGCAGAGAAAGGGGACCCCTTTAGCACTGTTGGTGGGAATGCAACCTGGAATGGAGGTTCCTCAAAAAAATTAAAATTAGAACTACCCTACCACCCAGCAATGGCACTACTAGGTATTTATCCAAAGGATACAAAAATGCTGATTGGAAGGGGCACATGCTCCCCAATGTTTATAGCAGTGCTATAAACAATAGCCAAATTATGGAAAGAGCCCAAATGTCCATCGACTGATGAATGGATAAAGAAGATGTGGTATACACACACACACACACACACACACACACACACACACACACACACACTAGAATACTACTCAGCAATCAAAAAGAATGATATCTTGGGGCGCCTGATGGCTCAGTCAGTTAGCATCTGACTTCAACTCAGGTCATGATCTCCTGGTTTGTGAGTTTGAGCCCCACATCGGGCTCTATGTGGACAGCTCAGAGCCTGGAGCCTGCTTTGGATTCTGTGTCTTCCCCCCTCTCTCTCTGCCCTTCCCCTGCTCTCGCTCTGTCTCTCTCTCCTTCAAAAATAAAAATAAACATTGAAAAAAAAAGAATCAAATCTTGCCATTTGCAACAACATGGATGGAACTAGAGTGTATTACACTAAGTGAAATAAGTCAGAGAAAGATTAAGATCCTATGATGTCACTCCTGTGTGGGATTTGAGAAACTCAACAGATGAACATAGGGGAAGGGGAGGAAAAATAAGGTAAAAACAGTGAGGGAGGCAAACCACAAGAGACTCTTAAGCACAGAGAACAAATGGAGAGTTGCTGCAGGGGAGGTGGGAAAGAGCTAAATGGATGATGGATATTGAAGAGGGCACTTGTTGGGCTGAACACTGGGTGTTATATGTAAGTGATGAATCAGTGGGTTCTATTCCTGAAACCAACACTACTACACTGTATGTTAAGTTACTTGAACTTGAATAAATAATTTTTTTAAAAAGTCAGGTTTTTAAAAGTGTTTATTATTTATTTATTTTTTGTTTTTGAGAGAAAGAGAGAGAGATAGAGTGTGAGCAGGGGAGGGGCAGAGAGAGGGGGAGACACAGAATCCGAAGCAGGCTCCAGGGTCTGAGCTGTCAGCACAGAGCCTGACGCGGGGCTCGAACTCACAAACTGGGAGATCGTGACCTGAGCCGAAGTGGGCTGCTTAACTGACTGAGCCACGTAGGTGCCCCAAAAAGTCAGTGGTTTTAATGCAACAGAGCCCCTGCTTCTGAACACTGAAAGGTGACGAGCCTGGCTCCGAGAACTTTCACTAAGCCTCCAATAATTAGCTTAAAACGTGTTCCCAGACCAGTGACCGCTCTGGGATCCCAGTTAGGCCATTTAACGCATTAGAGAATAAAAGAGGTGACTTGAATCTGACAAAAATGAGTCCCAGAGGAGACAAAGCCAGATGTCCTGGGAGAGAGTTGCATTTATAAATGCTTGGGTCTCTTGCAGCCAGGGAGGGCTTCCTGAAGGAGGGAGGCTGTGAAATGGAAGAACTGGAGGCATGGAGGGGCCAAGGGCTCAGGTTAAAGGCCTGCTCTCTCCATTGGACCCCCCACTCTGTGTCCCCATGGAAGGGGTTACAATTCAAAGGATGGTTCTGCGGGGTGAAACCATGTCATGGTCCCAGTGGATGGCAGGTTGGTTGATGTTACACTTGACGACACACTTTCTTCCCCCACAGTTTCTTGGCATAGACATAAGGAGGTCGCTTCACTCCACTGCAGACCTCACCAACAGACAATGAAACAGATCTGTATTCCCACTCGGGGACAGCGGGGACTATCAAGTGACTTTACTGAAATCATTTGGGACGCTCCGTGACGGAATCACTCTGGGTTTTCTCCCCAGAAATATGTTCCCTGCAGTACTGGAGGGTTGTTCTTTCCGGCATTCAGAACCAGTTTCTTGCCCCCACATTTTTGCTAGCCCCTTGCCCCACATTTTGCCTTTTTCCTACTATCAGCGCACCGAGAAGGCTGCCGCCCTTCCCTCTGTCGATGTAAAACCTAACAACGACCAGCATACACCAGCAAGGACCAGACGCGAAAGGAAACCTCAGGCAACTTTGGCTAAATCAAAACCAGAAGGCCTGGCATAAACCGGCCGTGATGCCGGGCACCTACGTGGAAATCCCCCACGGTCCTCCATGGAAAAGTCATCTCATCTGAGAGCACATGCACCAGCGACAAGTGACTTTTTCTGAATGTCTGACAAGAAGCCTGCTCCAGGGAGCTTTACTGGCAGCCCGAGACTGAGCTCAGCCCCACCAACAAACATGTGCTGGCTCATCCGGAACTGTTGATCTGAACGGGAAACGTGCCAGCTTCCTCGTCATCACTGGCAGGTTTCTTCATTAACTTATGGATAAGTTCAGCCCCATATCCACTATTTTTAGGTGCTTGTACCAGGAATCCACCAGCACCTCAGCCAGTCTGGCCTCACGTGTGGGCGCACGGATCACACGGTAAGGAACACGGCCCATACTGGGGCATCGGGAGAATCTCAACTCACTTCATTAGAGCTTTTTGGCCCCATGTCCTCTTCCCACCTCCTCTGCCCCAGAGTTTGCAGATCAGCTCTTGGCCTAAAAGAAAACCATCAACCAGGTCCATGGCCCTAAGAAGCCAGCTTGGGAGAAGGGCTTAGTAGATTGGGCCAAGGAAGCCAGAAACCATGTAAGTCATGAGGCCTTGGAGCCCGACAGGGAAGGGGACTAAGTGATACCTGGTGACAGTGAGTCATAAAAACCAAGTCCCAATAAAGGCCAGTAGTTTTCCCATCTTCTCCAGTTGTACACAGCCCCCCTGGCCCTGGCCAATCACCTGGCAAATAGGTGCCATAGTCACAAAGGTAACTGAGTGGGAATGTATCAGAACAGGGAAGAATTTTCAAAATCCCTTCATCTAAACCGCTCATTTTATAGATGAGCAACCTGTGATCCAGAAGAGCAAAATGACCTAACTTATTCAGCACCACGCAGGTGGTTAGAGGCAAACAGAAGTAGGATTTACTCAGCACCACGCAGATGGCTAGAGACAAACAGAAGTAGGATCCGGGTTTTCTAACACCCAGCTTATCACATGTCAACAACGTGCATCATGAGCGCTGGATACATAAGTTTAAGTCCTTACGTTTCAGAATCAAGAAAATCATCCTCATCTACACAGAGGAGTGAATCATTATGTTGTTGAAGAGATTCTCTGAAGACACGAAGATTCTCTAGAGACTCTACAAGGCCCAGTTTCCCACCGAAATAGGAGCCATCTACACGGTATCATTTGTAATTACAAAAGAGGTTTTGGTGTTTTCTATCTTTAGTTTAAGACAGAGAAGAGAGGCTGAGGGTGTCACAGAGTTAGAAGGTTTCACTGAAGACAGTGTCAACCAGTGGCAAACAGGTGAGATTGGACTTGAATTGAAGAGTAAGCACATAAACAGATTAAGAATGAGGATTAATGGGGCGCCTGGGTGGCTCAGTTGGTTGAGCGTCCAACTTTGGCTCAGGTCATATCTCACGGTTCGTGAGTTTGAGCCCCGCGTCGGGCTCTGGTGCTGACAGCTCAGAGCCTGGAGCCTGCTTCAGATTCTGTGTCCCCCTTCCTCTCCGCCCCTCCCCTGCTTGTGCTCTGTCTCTCTCTTTCAAAAATGAATAAACATAAAAAAATTTTTTTAAAGAGAATGAAGATTAATAATAAACCTTCTGGGGGGTGCCTGGGTGGCTCAGTTGGTTGAGTGTCTGATTCTCCATTTCAGCTCAGGTCATGATCCCAGGGTCGTGGGATCAAGCCCCACATCAGCTCCATGCTGAGCATGGAGGCTGAGATTCTCTCTCTCTCCCTCTCTCCCTCTCTCTCTCTCTCTCCCTCTGCCCCTCTCCCTGGCTCATGCCCTCTCTCTCTCTTTAAAATAAAATAAAATAAAAATAAATAATAAAATTTCTGGTGCAGAAGAGATGAAGAATCTCGTATTCAAAAAAAAAAATTCGTCCCCACTAACTACCTCCATTTCCTCACTTCCCATTCACTTCTTCACCCACGACGATGATATCACTTCCTTCCCTCTGGAGAAGCTCCCTCTGACCTCCTAATTTCCAACTCTACCATTTGCATTGTCTTCATCCTAACTGGCCCCCATAGCATTTGACATAATTGACCATGACACTCTTTTCTTCTCAATTTCCTCTCACTCTTACTAGCTGGTGTTCTCCAAGGTTTCATTAATGGCTGCCCCACCCCCGACACTTCCCTAAATGATTTCAGTTCCATACTACCTGCACGCTGACAATCCCTAAATTGTTATCCCTACCCCTGTCCTCTTACTTGAGCTCCACTTGTGTTGTGTGTGTGTGTGTGTGTGTGTGTGTACATGTACATACACCTACTTTTTCACTGCACAGTACACCCCCCAAAATCAAAGTCCTCATTCTCTTCCTCCTGAACAAACATATATGCAATTATCTCCATCAAAGACCTCTGTCACTTCTGCCCCCTTCTCTTACTTGACCTCTTCCTTCAGACATAAGTCCTGCCAGTTCTCTCTCAGAAATGGTGCTTGAATTAAAATTACTCTGATTGAAAAGGAAAAAAAGAAAAAAAGAGTTACTCCTTTTCTCTGATCTTCATTATCTCAATTCAGACTCGTGTGCACTTTCTCACTGGGACGACAGCAATAGCTTTGCTTTTTGTTGTGGTAAAAATGCACATAACATGAAATTTACTGTTTTACCCCTTTTTGAGTGAACAGTTCAGTGGCATTAAGTACGTTCATTGTCCAAACCATCTCAGAGCCTTTCCATCATCCTTAATCCCTAAACCTGAAACTCTGTACTCATTAAACAGAAACTCCTAATTTGCTCTTCTCCTCACTATTCTTTCTTTCTCTATGGATTTGACTATTTTTAGTACCTCATAGAATTGGAATCTTATAGTATTGGTCCTTCTGTGTCTGGATTATTCTTAACTGGTTTCCTTATTTCTAGTTTTTCTTCTCCCACAGCTCGTTTGTCGAGTACAATCAAAACCATAAAAGACTCTTAAATAGAGAGAACAAACTGAGGGCTGCTGGAGGGGTATTGGGTTGGGGGATGAGCTAAGTGGGTGACAGGCATTAAGGAGGACATTTGTTGGGATGAGCACTGGGTGTCATATGTAAGAGTTGAAACACTGGGTTCTACTCCTGAAGGCATGACAACCCTTTACAGTAACTAACTTGAATTTAAATTAAAAAAATGTAATCAGTTAAAAAAAAAATGTGTAAGACATGTTGACTACAGTCCTCAACTTGGGGGTCAAGGCCTTTTGAAATCTGGCCACAACCTACCTTCCCGGGTTACCTCCTGCTCCTCCTCCAACAATACCCCAACCACACCCCACTACCTGGTAAGCCCCTCCATGCCTTTCTCACTCTCCTGCACCTGCCACCTCCCTGCTTGGCCTGCCCTGTCCTCTCCATCCTCTGTGCCCTCTCTCAAATCCCTGGCCTTCACCTAGCAAACTCCACTCATCCTTTGAAGCCCAGCTTCCATTTTTCTTCCCCTGTGAAGTTGGCCCTGATCCTCCATAGCTGAACTAAACCTTCTCTCCACCATGTTACTACATCACTTTGCAGATCTAGGATTTATGTGCTTTTCGTGATGTCTTCTATTTTTCAATCAAAAAGCTTTAAGAAATATTGACGTCAGTCTCCCCTTTCGAGCCTGTGATCTCCTTGGTGGTCAGGAACATGTCTTTTCATCCTTGGTAATCTCACCGGTGGGTAGTCAATAAATGTTTGTTCAAGGAATGAATAAACAAAATATTTATCCATCTGTGCCGTGTTAAAATGATACATAAGGACACATTAGGTGGTCTGTAAAAGACTTCTGAGATACAGGATTCCAAAATACACTTTACAAACCCTGCCACATACCGTATAGGGGCATCTTCTGCAGAAATGAAAAGCGGGGTAACAGTTGTTACCACAACATCTGGTTACGATTAGCTCTCTACGCGTCAAACATAATAAGGGTAATTACTCAAAGTTGTCATCCTGATCGTCTGAGGTAATCAGACCCAACGCATCCCCCAGGGCGGTTGGTAGCAGAATTCAAACCTGGAAGCCACTTGAACTACAGGTCTTCTTGAAGGGACACTGTGGGTGCCATTCCCAGGGGGAGTGACATCCAGAGTACAGTGCGGCCTGTGGGGGGTGCCCAGGGACTCCTTGCCTGACACTAAAGAAATCCAGACGGCTAAAATCTTAAGCCCATACCGGCAGCCACCAGTCTGAAGCGTGACAGCGGTGTTTCATGAGAAGAGAGCATTTTGCAGCAATTACAACAGTCATTCCGTGCATTTGTAGTGCACGTCAGTTTCACAGCGCTCTCATTTACTGTATTTCCTTTGAGCCTCACAGCCACCTGCGTACAATGAACTTGATGCCGAGATGAAGACACAGGCCGGCATGGGTGCTGTGGTCCTTCCCCAGGCCACAGAGGAAGTAAGCAGTAACACTTCTGCTGTTTCCTGTCTGGGGCCTCTTAGCGAGAGCCTGGGAATCTTGAGGTTATTTAAGGTTTTTAATGCATAGCTTGCAAGTATTTTCTCCTAGTCCGTTGCTGATCTAGTTTTGTTTATGGTGTTTTGTCTTAAAGTGTCTATAAAATTTAGGTTTAGTAAATTGATTAATATTTTGCCTCTTGGGTCTTGTATTTTGAGTTTCTCTTACAAATGTTTTCCTTATCCTAAGGCTATAAGCATGTACTTCTGTATTTTTGATATGACCGTGTAGTCACTGCTGGACTGTTTGCTTAATGGTTATCTCTATCATTCAAATACGAGCTCTAAGAAGAGAGCCACGTCTGTTTTATTCTCAACTGTATCACTAAAACATGTCACAGCCTAGTACCTCTGTGTTCAATAAGTGTTTAGAATTCTAAAAAAGTGATACGGGTATTATTGACAAGAAAATACAGATGTCCCTGGAAGAAACTCAATCTATGGAATTTGGGTATTGCGAATTTTATAAAAGACTTCTGTGTACATTCTGTTAAGTTTTACCCTTAATTTTGAATTCTGGCTTTTGTCAGTAATCCCAAAAGAATCATAAAATCCTGAATTTTGGAAGACAGTTTAGGGATCACAGAGGGGTCCAACTTCTTAGTTGGTGAGCTGTTCCTTCACATGGCTCTGTCTCCCGGGAGACTGAGGTGTGCTTTAAGAACATCCTCTTCTGTTGGCCTTCTATGGGCCCAAACCTTATGGTAAGCACTTTGATACCTCTACTCCTCCCAAAGTCCCCCAGATTTTCTGCCATGTCTATTTCTGGTGATCTGCACCACCTCCTTTCCTGTCTTTTACTCCCACACTGATAAGCCTTCTGGGCAACATCAAATCATTCCGATTGGGTCCATTTCAGATATATGCCAACTTCACCTAGACCCTTGCTACTTGTTTACCATTCTTTTTATCTATACTTTTACCAAAATGGTAGTTGTGCCTTAGTACATTCTCAAGCTCCAAATCCCCATTCTAGGTCTGGCTTCCTCATACTACGGAGCATAACCCATAATCCCTAAGAATGGATTCCCTTAACATTTCTGGTCTTTACCTCAAAATCCTATCTCTTATTTGCTACTAGCTTGGAAGGAAAAGCATCCCTCTTCCTAAGAGTAACCCTCCGCTTGTGCTCTTGATTCTGTTCAATTGTCATCTTTTTCAAATTCACTTTTTCAAATAGTTTGTCTTCTCTGACTTCTAACGGGCTCATGACCCCAACCTGACTTCCTTCGGGGCGGGAAGGAGCCTCTCCTCCTCTGTGTGTTGCCTCTCAAGCTATGTTGTCAGTATCCCTTTATCAAACTTCTTTGCAGTAAATTATTTCCAATTCTTTAATTCCTAGTCATACTTCATTCTTCAACCTATTGCAATTGGCTTTTATAAAAAATTTTTTAGTACCTCCACTGGATTAAAGCCAGGCCCTTGAAGATTATTACTGATCTCCTGCCAATAAAATTTAATACCACCCTAGCCTCCAAAATTTCCTTCCTTCCTTCCCTCATTTACTCATACTGAAGGTCAGGTAGTATGCTTAGCCCTGTGTATGTGTAAACAAAAAGAATCATCCCCTTCGTTGATGAAGGCATATATAAGGCATATATGAGGTATATATATATGAATGGTTTGTGGATTCCAGATATGCAAGGAACAGGTGCATAGTCTCATGAAACAGAGAATACCATTCTGTCTGTTAGGGGAGGGGGCCCTGGGTGCCACACTAGCAAAACTTAAATTTCATTATGAACGTAATGGACGTGGGGGAGCTTTTAGAAAGTATTGACCAGGAGGTGACATGACCCATTCTAGATGCTGCAAAACCATAGGAGCCAGTTTGAGTGTTGACAGTTAATCATTAGCCCCACACCCTGCACCCCTCTCCTCTGCATCACAGTTCTGATCCCTTCCATCAGGATCCCAGGTTAGATCCTGCTGATAAGAGGCACGTAGGTAAAATGTGAAAGGTGAGAGAAGTGGCTTCACTTCTAGAGGCGACAGCTATGGACAGGTAGGTGGCCATCGACAAATGTGGGTTTTTGGCAGCTGCTTCCCAGAGACCTCCTGAGAATCACCAAGTTGGTGTTGCAAGCAGCCGAGAGCTCTTGGGTGAAGGCTTTTCTGACTCCTGCAACTTCCAGGTCTCCTGAAAGCCAGCAGAGATCCTCCTGACTTTTCCTTTCCCTGCCTTTCCAGTGGGTGTGGAATCCCTGGTTTCCTGATGAAACCCTGATAGAGAATGCCATTTTGAATAATTCTTGCCTAGAAAAGGTCCTACACTGACAATATATACTGTTTTCCTTTGTTTCACACCACTCATCTCTCTTTTTCCCAGTATGTCTATCTCAGTCTCTCCCCTATCAAGAGGACTCCAAATTATATTTCTACCTCTGGCCTTTCCCCTAAGTCCCACCCAAATTTCCAACCATTTCCTGGACACCTCCACCTGGACGACTTGCTAAAACCTCAAACTCAACAAATCCAAAAATAAGAACCATCTTTTTAAACTAGTTCCTTTTCACGAATCCACTTTTCTTTTAAGTGCAATACATTTATTTCCAGTTATCTGGCTCACAACCATAGCCATACTACATTTCACTCTCATCCAGGTAAATAGTTACTGCGAGAGGATAGCTACTATGTGCCGGGCGCTTGGTTAAGAGCTGGGACCAGAAGGGTTATTTAACAAGCAGATGCGTTCCCTGCTCTCGAAGAGCTTACAGTCTGGTGGAGGATCTAGGCAAAACCTAAGAAGGTCCTGAAATTATTTTTCTTTTATCCTTTAACTGCATCCAGTAACTTGCCAAGATTCAAGTTTCAGAAATCCTTCCTGAATTCTTTCTCCTTCTTTCCATTCACAACCCCCTTATCAACCAATAACCTTTAGCTGGACTATTTCTCTAGTTTATTGGCCAGACTTTTTATTGTATCATGGACCTTTTTTTGTTTTGATAAAATACATGTGGACAGACTATATTTTGCAGACAATTTCAGGGAGTCATCAATGGCCCCTCTGGGGCCAAACTCTAGGTCCTTTGGGTTCTTTCATTAACCAAAAGAAGCTCCAGCATCTCTCCCATCTTAACCATCTCCATCTAGGGCTGTGTATTTATAAAGCACAATCCTATCATATCTCTCCCCCGAAATAGAAATCGTCAAGGTTCACTTGCAACAAAAGCAGTGCCCAATGCACCCTCAGGATTTCTCTCTCACAAGCCCCCTGCACAAACCCCAGGTCTCTTCCAAACTGAGATGCAATCCCCAAACATATCCTATGCAATCTCATCACAAAGCCTTTCTTCACTCAGACTGTATCCCTCACTCCCCAAGTCTCAGCTAATCTACAGCTCTCAACAGTTTGAGCCACTTTGACATTTTGTACCTCTGACACTCACATTCAGTCTTGTTTTAGAGTTGACTATCCACACTTTTCCAGATTATGAGAGTAGAGATCATTTTATCTTTGTACGTCCTGAAGAACCTGGCATTATGCCTGGCCCACCGTGTATGTTTGAAAAAAGTGTTAGGCTAAATTAAACCCAGCTCTCCTTTTCACGTTTTACTTCCACTTGCATCTGCATCCTATTTCCTTCCTATGTAACTGTCCTTCAAACACCTGAAGACAATAACTTTGTCCTTGTTCCTTATCTGTAGAAAGATCCAGAAGATCCTGGTTAACTTGGTAGTCTCATTTATTGTAAATAAAACTCAGTATAAGCACAAAACAGTCAAGAAGTCCCTGAGGGTTCTATTTCCCAACCAACCTTTGGCTCACCCTCTGTGATTTGGGACAAAGGGTATCTCTTCAAACCTTTTTCTCCCACCACTACTTAGCAAAAATAAAGGAGAAACAGATAATCTCACCCTTATCGCAGCAATTCTATAAATATAAGCAAGAAATTTGGCAAAGCACTTGAAACTTTTGAGACAGAAAAGGAGTATGACCCACGTCATGGATAAATGTGATTGAGAAGGGGTAATAACTAGTCCTAGCTCTGCTATTAAATCTGTGACCCAGGACAAAAACCCAACTTCTTTGGGCTTATTTATCTGCTTTTTGCATATTATAGAGACTGATAAAAGCTGAGGAATCCATGCTCCTGGAACAAAATTTAAAAAAATCTTCTAGATTGTATGTAATAGGCATGGCATTTTAATCACAGTATTTTAGTCTTGCAAATAGTAAAGGCGAAAGTAAGAAAGCTGCAGATCATTATTTCTCTTTAAATGCTCTTATTTATAAGCCTTAGAGTTTTTTAATCATCCAGCTCCCCCGACACAAATTCTATTTAGCCTAGTTTCTATTGCTCTTGTACACCTACTTCCTGCGATTATGAAGGGACGCTGTGGAAGGAGGTACCACTCTACTTACACACATCGGCCTACTATGCTCAGTTTCCCGCAGGGACGGATCAAATGGGAATTGGCCAATTCTTTCTTATCAGTTGTGCCCTTCACATCTGAGCCAATATTAATGTTCTTTCCCAACTTATTTGGGTTACCCCCAATTGAATAATGATTTTCACCCTCTAAAGGATAAAATCCTTGTGGAAAGACATTGTTGACATGTATTACCCACTCACAAAGTACAATTCGTGTACAGTTAAGGATTGGGTATCCGTTTCTCCGCTGCAATTTGTAGAATCATCCTCATTCACTGTCGCCTAGAAAATGACCTACGTCCATGACTTGCAACACTGTCCCCCTCAAGCTGCGGTAAGACTTGCCTTTTGACATTCAGACTAAAATTTTAACCATCTCAGTAATCCCCTGTATGATGAGCTTTTGGAAAGTAAACTATTGACTATAAACCAAAAAAGCTTCACTGGAAAAAGGATGTTTAAAAGAGAGAAACCACTTGAAGGTAAACAAGGGTGGGCAGGTGAATACGTAGATTAAACCTACATATTTAACTTCATTTCTTCCTAAAGGTCTACTGAAATTAGAATACAGAAAAAAATATGAGAACAGGAGACGACACAACAGAACAAAACGGACAACCTACAAAGTAGATGGTTGAGTGAACTCAGCTGCTTTGACAAAGCTCAAGCCAGCAGTGGGGAAAGCTGAGATCCCAACCACTTTACACCACCGAATCTTCAAGAACACAGAAGCCGACAGTGCCAGGTACCCCTGGAACCAAGGATAAAATGTGCTGGGTGCAGATAAAATAAAGGCTACTGAGGGGCGCCTGGGTGGCTCAGTCAGTTAAGCATCCAACTTCGGCTCAGGCCATGATCTCACAGTTCGTGGGTTCCAGTCCCGTGCGGGCTCTGTGCTGACAGCCCGGAGTCTGGAGCCTTCTTTGGATGTTGTGTCTCTCTCTCTCACTGCCTCTCCCTCGCTCACGCTCTCTCTCAAAAATAAACATTGAAAAAAAAATTTTTTTTTAAAATAAAGACTACTGAGAAGACTATGGTAAGAAGTTAGTTCCCTACTTTCATTCCCCACTCAACACCATGGTGCAGCCACATGTCTAAGTGGGCAGATGTCTGCAGACTTAATCCCCAGAAAGGAAAGACTTCAAGACAGGGATTAAGTAAATAGATGCATAACGAATACAGAGACTACCAGTATAGTTCTGGCAGCCAGACCCTTACCCTGTAAGCCAGCCATCTTACAATTCTTCTCTACAGGACAGACCAGCCCCAAAGAAAAGGCCTAAAGACATTGACACTAGGGGTTCCCCAACACAGAGCCCATCTACATCTTCCAATAGTGAAGTTCAAAGCTAGCAAAGCTTCATCCTTCCAAACCTTTCTATCAGCTTTTTATGGTCTTATTCACAAGTGGGTGATCAAGGATCTGAGAAGTCTTTAATATGAAAGAGATCAAAGCAAACAGATAAAACCAACTTAGAGAAACAGAAACAACCCAAAGAGAATAAAACTACAAATATAAACAATAACACTAAAATAAAACTTCCTAGAAAGAAGAGCAAAGACACAGATGGAAAATTGGAAAAAAGAAAAGCAAAAGGAAAATCCAGAAGGTCTGATATTTGAAAGACAGGATTTCTAAAAGGGGAGAACAGAGAAAATAATAGCAAGAAATTTGCTAGTGAAATAAGTCAAGAAAATTTCCCAGAACTGAAGGACAGGAGTCACCAGGTCTTAAAAATCTACCGTGTACCCAATTGCGTGCAACACAATGAATTAAAATTGAGTCATACAAAGGAACATCATTGAGAAATTCCAGAACACTAAAGATAGTTTTTGTAAGTTCCCAGAGAGGGACAAAAAAAGATTACACATAAAGGATCAATATGCAATACTGGAAGCAAGACAGTAGATTAATGCCTTTAAAGTTCCACGGGTGCCTGTGTAGTTCAGTTGGTTAAGCATCAGATTTCAATGCAGGTCATGATCTCACAGTTTATGGGTTCAAGCCCCGCATTGGGCTCTGTGCTGACAGCTCAGAGCCCGGAGCCTGCTTCAGATTCTGTGTCTCCCTCTCTCTCTCTGCCCCTCGCCTGCTTGAGCTCTCTCTCTCTAACATTAAAAAAAAATTTCTAAAAGAAAAAATATCATAATTTAGAATCCTATATCCATCAAACTATCAACTGAGAGTATTTCCCTTCCAGGTACGCAAATTACTACTATTTATCTCCCACACACCTTTCTCAAGAAGTTAGTGGAGAATGTCACTCCAACAAAATTGGAGAATTAAAACAAAAAAAACCCCAAAACTAGGATATAACATATAGGAGGAATATGGGGTGGGGAAACACGCACAAAAGGAGAGCGGTGAAAGGAAATGCCAGGAACGGCAGCTGTGCACCAGATCTGACCCAGGAGAGACATCCTGAGGGTTGGTGACACCAAGACTCCCACTGCTCTTATACCAAAAGACTGCCTAAGTCAGTTTGGTTCAGGTTCTTTTTCGTACTTATCTGATTTTGACCAAACCTAATAAAATTTCTGCTCTCTCCACCATGCCCTGGAGGGTGAATTGATCAGCCTATGTTAAACACCCCATCCCACGGGTTACACTTTGGCTCCTTCAGAGGACTGAAGGGAAGCCATGGTGAGCTTAGACACAGAAAAGAGACAGCAGACTACTCCAGACCATGTCTCTGCCAGGCATCCAGGACTGGAGTCCCAAAACAGCCCTGCCGGACCCCTTGCCCACAGTGGACCCTGTTTTCCAGGATTCATTTGTGAACTTGCACAGTCTTCCCCAGAACTGGCTTTTATAAGTTATCAGTGAAGCTAAAGCCAGACTATGACCCAGAGAATGTTTAGTTTATCTATTCTCCTTAAAGCCTTGATGTAATAGTGACCGTACTGCCCTATTCTTACACAGCTAGCTAGATTTTGTTTACTACTCAGCTCTTAAAACCAAACAACGTATTCTTCAGGGATACATACGTCAGTGGCAAGACTCCAAAGAAAATAAAGATTAACACAAAAATCAACAGAATAGTTACTTGTGGATGGTGAAAAAAGATAAGGAAGCATAACTGGAGAGGGCCAGAGGAGTCCTCAAGATATTGCTGGTTTTACGTTTGACTTGGGTGGGAGGCACACAGGCTTTTATTTATCACTCTTTAAATAAGTTTTATAGTCTTATGTATAAGACTATACATTGAACATACATACAATCAATCACAGCAGATTGCAAGGTAGAATGTCTCTTCTTTTACAGAAAAAGCAACGTTTGTATTGATATACCCCTCTCTCAGGAATAGGAATATCCAAGCCCTCCTCCCCCAAAAGCCTTGATCACAATTCACTGCTACCTGAATAGTATCCGTGTGTTGGTCTATCACTCAGGAGACCGAAGCAAAGTTCACAGGACATAGAGAGTCTGCAGTTTCTAGTCCTCTAATAGAGTAACATCTTGATTCAAAAAAAAAACAAAAAAACAAAAAAACAAAAACAAAAAAAAAACCCAACCAATTTGCTACTCATCTGGTCAACATCTGTTTTTGTGGTGACACTTGAAATTATCCTGTTCATTTTTCAAAAACTGTGTGGAAATTGTTTTTGTGTGTGTCTTTTTGTGTTTTTTGCTTATTTACGTATTTATTTATTTATTTATTTATTTATTTATTTATTTAGGTTTTTGGTAGCAAATTGAAGTACAAAGTATAGGCAAGAAAAAGAAACCAATGTGAAATGCATGACTTACAAGACCTACTTAATTCATTTGACAAAGATTCCGTTTATGAATCATGTGCTGAAAATACCCAAACTCCATCTTTGGACTTGTCAATGTAATCCAAGCCAGGAAATGCAAACCACGCAGATTCTTAAGAACCTGGGAGGGAACATTTCATTCTGTCCCCCACCCTCTGCTAGTCAGTGATGTGACCCTCTCCCCATTGTTAGGTATTCCCTGGAATGGGTTGGTCACAGAAGAGGTGTCTGTGGGATGTCGACATCAGTGTTCTCCCAATCTCTTTCCTATCATGGCGCTCACACAAAGAAATGCTACTTGCACAGCTCAATGGCTCTTCCTCCCTCCAGGCCTCTCAAGCCAACCAACGTCTTGGCACATCATCAGCCCATCTGCTCCTGCCTGGCTCACGAGTCTTCTCGGTTGAGGTCTGGCCTGCATAGTACAATAGCAGGGAAGTACAATAGATAACAGGGAAGTTATCTTCTACCGAAAGCCACCGGGAGAGGAAGTCTTGAGGACAAGACGGGCTGATGTTCAAAGATGGCAAAGACCGACGGTAAGATGAATTCTTTTTCTGATTTCTTCTTCTGTACCATTTTTCCTATTATTGACGACGGGAGAGCAACAAAAACATCTGACGACTGCTATCGCAAAATGTCTCAAGCTCACGTGTAAGGAAATGGAAAAACAAAAACAAGAACAACCCAAGGGTCATCATCAAGTTTTGTTTTATTTAAGATTTTAGTTTTAATTCTGAAGAAAGAGGTACATTTCCTTGTTTTTAGTTTTAGCGTCAGGTTATAACCAGGTTTCTGTTTTCTTTTCTCCTGTCTTTTCAATACTGCACAAACGTCCAGAAACTACAGGGTTAAGTAAAAGCTGCAGGCAAGGAGGTCAGAGATTTGCTCCTGATGGTGATCAGATGGCCCCAGAGCAGTGCTATCTCAGAGTGCCCCAGTCAGGCGAATTTTAAGGGAAAAGAAAAAAAGATTCTGACAGAGGAGAAAGACCGAAGAAATCACTTATATTTCAGCTCTTATGTTATGCATAGGTATTAAATCTGTGAATACTTTTTTTCTTTAAAACATTTGAATTTACTTTAAATCTAAAGCCAAAAATTTTTTTCTCCTTTAAAAAAAAAAAAAATCACTTCTCCCCTCCTTATCAACTCTTTAGCAATAGGCCAGTTACTGCTACAGATCAATTTGTCTTTCCATCAACTTCCAATAAATTCTTTTGCTTAACGACACAATCAAGTCCTCTCCATCAACTTGCCGGAAGAATTAAAAATTAAATTAAATTAAAAGCATTTTCCCTGCAATAGTGATAAGCTGAATACAAGATGGATGTCAGGACCACTGCTTTCCCCCATGCACTTAGCAATCTCATTTCAATGAACCTGGTTTTCAAAACTTTTGCAGTTGATAATGCATTTACTTGACCTTTCCTAAAGATTAATCGTCATTTTCTGCTAAGCAGATTATGTCATTATTATGCGCAACAGACAAACAGTAATTTTCTAAGTATTGAGACTGCCCTTTGATTTCTTTTTTTTTTGTCCCTCCTTAAAAAGGCATTTTTAGGAAACATTCAACAGTGTCACTCAAATGCTGGATCAACAGAAACTTTTACAATTAAAAAAAAAGAGATGGTAATGACCCTGTGATCGCATTGCATCTGGGGGTGAGGAGAAAAAAAAAGTTGATCGGGAACTGGATTCTTCAGAACGTAAGAATGAGAAGGGCGCTGTGGGTGTGGGCCGAGAGGGAGAAAACCGGGCGGGACAAATCCTGCGTTTTCTAATGGTTTCTCCTTTTTCCCTAATGGCGGTCCAGTGTTGAACTCTGTAGTAAATCTGTGGGGGTTTTGCTGGGGGGTCTGAAGGCTGTCTGAAAGCCTGGGGGTGGGGAGTGGAAGCTGGAAGGGTTTGAAGGAGGAGGGTAGGGGTTCCAACTGGCTCTGTGCAGAGGGATCTGTGTGCTGAAGGGGGCGCTGTGGTGGGTCTGCGATGGAGCAGCACTGGGGCCGTCCATCTCTGTGAGGGCCTGAAGGGATTTTAGCCAGTGTGGAGGATTGTCATCTTGAAGAGAGTCTAAACTGTTTCCTGAAGTTGCTGGAATACCTAAGGAGAGAACAGAAAAACAAGGGGGGAAATGGTGAGTTTGTGAAACAAGAGTAAGAAACCCATCGAACAAACAAACAAACAAACAAAAAATGTCTCAGGTGATTAGTTTATCCAAAAAGAAACAAAACTTACAAATCTTAAACTCCTTCCAGAGGAGACCTTTTTAATCTTATGTTCTTTTGAATCCTCCGCCCACAAGGACCATGATTCATTGCTAGAGAAACCCATGCCTCTTCTTCAGCGGCATAGACATCGTCCCCCACTGTCACAGAGGCAGAGCTGCGGAAAGTAGCCCCCAGAATTGTACGCCATCATCTCCCAATCGCGCTTCGCCTTCTCTAACAGGGGTACGTAAACAAGATAGCCTTATAATAGAGAGCTTTATTTTCAAAAGTGGAGTATGTTCCTTTAAAAGGGTAAGTCAGACACTTTTGTTCTTTGAGACTTGAAACATGCGCACGTGCTGCCAGACGTTAGCACCTCCTTACACCCAGAGAAGCAACCGAGGCACCAAATGCCTTCTGATACAACAAGGCCAACACAGCTAACCGAGACTGCAGGACCCCAGAGAACGACACGGGCCACCCCACGCGTGTGGCTTTGTGGAAAGAAGCCGATGTTGAAGAGACCTCTGTCTGCGTTTAATCTGTGCTAAAAACCAAATGGATGGCAGTCAGTGGAGCCGAAGGAGCGAGAAAGTTACCTGTGATGATGGCTGGGTCTGTCCAGCTGCCAGGGCTGTCCCAACTCAGGCTGTCGGTGGTGGCGGGGTTGGACGGTGGTGCAGTGTGGTTGGCGTTGGAGGGGGAGGAAGAATTGGGCAGTCCACCAAAGTTGATGTTAATGTTGGGTAGAAGTGCCCTTAGCCCGTCCTGCCATTCCTTCATATTTAAACTCTCTACAGAACTGCTGTTGTCTGGGAGATTTACCAACAAAAAAATGAAAGATAAAAAAAAAAAAATAAAAAGCTGACGTTAGAAACAGATGTTGTTCTTTCGTGGTTAAGCGGGAGAAGAATTATTCTTTCTTTACTGAGCATTTAAGATGGGTTTTCCTAGCAAGATAAACTTGGGTTAGGATTTCTCTCGTGAGCTCAGAGCCCCTGAAATAAGTGAGGAAGAACTTGCTCAAGGATCAGGAGAGGGAGCGTCTTGTCCTTCTTAGAGGCTCTTCACCATTTTGTGTTTGTAAATCACTAAGCCGGTTTAAAGACTCAATGCTCCAGAGCACAATTTAGTTTCAGCCACGTTATGAAGTTTCAGGTAGTGAGGCATTTGGCCAGCTGAGTTGATTTATGCTATCAAGCCTGCAAAGTTCAATATAGGAGCTTATTTCTGAGCCCGTTAAGTGGAAGAGAAGTCATTTTATGAAGAATAAACATAAGCCAATAGAAAAGGAAAAATAATTAAGTTCTTCCTGATGATAAAACTGGTAATGCATTTCAGAGGAGAAAGGCAGTAATGAATAGGCTTTTGAATTTGAAAAGAGCATTTTTCCATTAGTCATAAAGGCCGAGTAGGCAGGGGCTAAGCTACCTTTCAGATGGAATAATTTCCAGCGCAGCCTGCCTGCCCTATTCCAACAGTTCTACCGATCATTTAAAACTCAAGTCCTGGAGTCCTACAGTTAGTTCTCTGGTTCTACTTATGAAATAGTGTCATCCCTGACAAGACACATCAATGTAAAAAGGCTTTGGTAAGTCGTAACTAAACTTGATCTACCACCATCCAGAATCCACATACGGTAACTCATCGGTTGGAGGGGAATGGGTGAAGCGTCGGTGGTAGAGTAATGGTTTTATTGAAAACAGGAATGTAGGTCAAACTACCAACCGAGGTTTTTGAGAAGAGCAGAGAATTGGTAAGCAATCACCACTGATGATGATGGTATTCTAGCAGGTGGTCTGTGCTATTTGGTGAATGTAGAATTGTCTTTTTATAATTCTGCTTTGCACCAATTTACTGTTCTATGTATCATGTTTCAGCAAGTGAAGCATTTAACCCTACTGGCCTTATCCATACAAAGAAAACAAACAAACAAACTACAACCAAACCCAACAAAAGTCATCCCTGAATTACTAAGATGAAGAAAAGGCAATTTATGCCATTCAGACAAGTCAAGACAAGGGAAAAGAAATTCTTCAAACCTACTTTCATTTCACAATCAAGGCAGTTTCCTAAGGCGCCTCCTGTTTGCATCTTTACACGTGCACCGAGCTGTACAATTTACAAGGCTCTCTCACACTTATTTATTGTTTCATTTGGCCCTCGTGTTGTGAGGTAGGCGGAACGGGGACAATAATCTCCATTTAACAGATGAACACACTCCAGAATAATTTGCTCAACGGCACATAACTAATAAAGACTTGAACCCAGACCCCGAGTTGTTTTTTCTTAATAACGCCAAGCTCTCTCTCTCTCTCTTGATCTACACCGTATAGACTATTAATTGCCTTTTTTAATGGATCTATAAGACCCATGACTTAAAAAAGGCACAATTGAAACACAGCAACATTATAGTATATCCACTGGCCATGAGTAGCAGGATAGAGAAATATTTTGGCTGAATAAACAGAGTAGACTTTGCAGCTAGGCTGGGGGTGGGAGGGATTTCTAATCAACAATGCAATAGTCATTTTTCACCCTGACTCCCAACTGCATGAGGCAATTCACAGTAACAAAGTAACAAAGTTCTAAAATACTCTCCAGTACAGGAAGGTTTGCTGACTATGGCACATTCTAACCTTTAAAGCGATCAAATCGTCAGACGGAATAACTTAAAATGGTTTTCAATTAACCAGAAACGGAACTCTAAACAAGGAAAGCTTCCTAGGAGGGAAATAAAATCCCCCTGATATAAAAAGATGATGTATAACCACGTGGAAAAATTCCGAGGAAGACTAATGCTCTTGACCTAGGTAGCTAAAGTCAATTAAGAAGACTGTAGAGATGATTTGAGACCCTCTTTTCCACTGAATAGAGAAAAAGAAAATACCCATGACTCAGTTAATACCGTTTTTCTCCTTACTTTTGCTTTACATTTGGTGAGAAGTGGAACCAAGGAACCCCTAACTTGGCATTAACAGAATAATATTTGCATTTATATAAAGTTTATTTGAAAATTAGTATTGCAATCCAGTCAAAAGACATTTGTTCACGGGCAGGGGACCCGCAGGAACTTTGCATTTTCCATTCAGTTTTGCTGTAAACTTAAAATACTCCAAAAAATAAAGTCTACTTTAAAAAAACATGTTTCCCTGATTTTAGACTAATGAAATCAGGCAAGAGTACAACGGACCCTTGAACAACACAGATTTGAGCTGCATGGGTCCACTTACACGCAATTCTTTTTTCGGATAAATACAGTACAGTCCTATAAATGTATTCTTCTTTTCCTTAGGATTTTCTTAATAACATTTTCTTTAGCTTAGTTTATTATAAGAATACGGTATATAATACATATAACATACAAAATATGTGTTGTCTGTTTATGTTATTGGTAAAGCATCCTGGTAAACAGCAGGCTATTAGTAAAGTTTTGGGGAGTCAAAAGTTACACGTGGATTTTTAACCATGCAGGGGGTTGGTGCCCCTAACCCCAAGTTGTTTAAGGGTCAATTCTCTGTTGGCCAAAGAAACTCACATTTGCCACATGATATAGAAACAGTGAGAAACTCATATGATCCCAGGTGAACTATGATTACAAGATACCTTGAGAAATAAATAAGCTAGTTTATAATTCTTACAATCCTGCCAAAAAACAAAGTCATGTATCTAGGCATCTCAGGACCTGGACAGCATGCACGACTGGTTCACAGTGAAGCTGCAAAGTGTCACAGGGAAGCGGACTGACATCTTTAGCTCTTGGAATGGGACCACTGACTCCCAAGTAGCTTAGAAGAGAAATATTCTTCAGCTTTCTCCCCTGTTGCTATGCCAAGTGTTGGCATAAAGAACAGGCAAGGGACGGGAAATTAACTAAAGCCTAACTTCATCAAAATAGCTCTCTCAGTCCAGCCATACTTGAAATCACCTCCTTCCCCAACCCGCTCCCTCCCTGCCTTGGACTCCAATTGGTCTGGCAACAAGGGCCTCTGGTAATCCATTCTTTGCAATATACAATAGCAGGGGTTATTCACCTCAACACCACAGACATTTTGGACTACATAATTGTTAAGTGGGGTCGTTCTATGCATTACAGGATGTATAGCAGCATCTCTGGCCTCTACCCACCAGATGCTAGGAGCCCATACATCCCAGTTCTGCCGACCAAAAGTATCTCCAAATATTGCCAAATGACTCCTAGGGGAACAAAATGGTCCCTGGTTGAGAACCAATGACACAAAGGAAGTTGGTTCCTTAGTTTCTAGGGCTCTGAAAAAATCCCACTCAATACATACTTCCCTTTAAAATAGTACCAGAACTTTGACCAGTGGACTCAACTTGATGCAACTTCATTTCTGTTTATTGATACAGGACTTCACACTGGGGTGCAATTTAGTATGTACAACTCAGTAGATCTAATGGAAAACAATACTGGGCTGAAGACTGCAGATGGACTGATTGTATTTATCAGCTCTACATGGTAATTAATACAACCTTGGGCATATAAGTATCTTAATATCCCAGGACTCTATTTCATAAGTAGGAATAATATCTGCCCTGGTTTCTTGTAGGGACAAAATGAGAGAAGGGAAAGCAATCTGAAGCCCATCTATTACTTGCCTAACAACTATTTTTTATTAGTACTCAATACTGAATAGACAGTAAACTTTCCAAAAAGACAAGGCAGAGGACTCCTCACTTGCCAGAAACTGGCTCTGTGCAAACAGTCTCCTCCGAGAACGTAGGGATAACACCCAGCATCTCCACAGAGGGACTGTGTAGTCAGTCTACTGAACTGATAAGACTTCTCACCAAAATACCGCAAGGTTGAGATATGGGAAAGTACCTTAAACTTTCCACATGGAACGTACAATGAAAATCAAGTTAGTGAACATATCTGATATTAGAAATGATACTATCTGACTTGTATTTAATTAGTTGTAGTATTTACTCCGGGAAGAATTGTACACTTTTAAGGGACGGCTGACATTTAAATGTTTTATGATATTAAAAAAACTAATTCTAATTTTCAAATACGTACAACAAAACACTATTTACAAGACTAAATAATTTGAGGGCAGGAAAGCAGGTCAAATTGTTTGCAGTAGTTTTATTTTTCAGTATAGAACTCAAAGACATACAATTTAAAGTACCTTCAAGATGCCACATACTACATTCTCATATGCCATGATGTGAGGAGTATCAGTATACTATGTTTCCGTGGATCAGAACACCAGAAAGAAGAAATTATGTTTAAAATTCAGCCGGCTTGCTGATTACCTAACACCCAGTCCGTAACAAGTTGATCACAGCACACGAAGCAAGTTGACAAATCCAGTTTGGGGCAACAACAAAGATTATAAAATGTACGTGTTAAGACTGCCAAGACGAAAGTCAAAGCAACTATCTACTGACGGCGTACGGTATGCAAGGAGAACAAACAACTTAAAACTATTGTCTCTTGTTCTCAAGGAGTTTAAAGTCTAGACAGTGAGACAATGCAAATACGGGAAAAGTTCAACATCACCGGAAGAGCAACAGAAGAAATGTCACAGGGTTGTATGTGACCATTAAATGCTATCGAGTTCAGTAAAAAGAGAGGCCAGTGAGGCACACTTCTGGAAAGGTCTAGGGGGAAAGAGCAAGGGAGTCATGCACGCGTGGAGCTGTTTTTGTTACTACACAGACACCCCGAGCCTGAAACATCCACAACAGGTCGAAACCATCTTTGGTATTTTTACATAACTCCAGACTAGTCCAACCATTAACTAGGATGTACAGAAGAGACATGTTTTATAAGCAATGGCTACATGGTTGACCCTGGCCCCACACGGGTTCACTTACATGTGGACTTTTTTTCAGTAGAGCACTATTAAATATATTTTCTCTTCCTTAGGATTTCCTTAATAACATTTTATTTTCTCTAGCTTGCTTTACTGTAAGAAAGCAATAGATAATACATATAACAAACAAAATATGTGTTAATTGACTGTGTTATTGGTAAAGCTTCTGGTCAACAGGAGGCTATTAATAGCTGAGTCTGGGGAGGGGGAGTCTGAAGTTATAGACAGATTTTCAACTGCACGGGGGGTCAGTGCCTCTAACCCCTGTGTTATTTGAGGGTCGAGTATATTATGAAATAAAACTAAGCTGTATTCTGACATCAGATCTTTCACAGAAAATCATAAAGCAGGAAAAGATTAACAGCTTAGGCAAGAACACCCAGCATTATAGTGGCTGAGTGGGTTTCTTTCCTTTCCGTTCCTCAGTTTCACTGCAATGTGTTCATCATAATGAATTGAAAACTTTGCTACAGATAGCAAAACTGTGGGCAAATCTGCTCTTTGTAAGTTGTCACTGGTGGCAAGCTAATGAGTTTTTCAAGTTTGCATAAAATCTTCACCCCGAAGACTGGTTTCCAAATTGGTTTCGGCCTGCAAAACCATCTCAGGAGCCCCTGTGGAGAAAGTCGAGGGGACAGGGGACCAGGACGACCTGTCCTCCCCCCATCTCCCCATCTTGCTTTTATCTATTTCACATATTAGGGTGCCATGTAAGACTGCATTTGAAAACCAGTACCTGCTGCTAACCATGAAGACAGAAGATCTGTGTCTAATGACAACATGAGGAGATAAAACACACAAGGGAACCTGAAAACAAAAGGCCATCCCAAGTATTTGTTTCCTCTACTACAATCTGGACCACCAGGTCAGGATTTACCGTCTCCTCTAGGAGGCCTGCCTCTCTGCATATTTGGCCTTAGGCTACTCTATTCTTACCTGCAACCCCTAGGGCGAGACACATCTTGAGTTTCAAGTTAAACTTCTATCAGTGGGTCAAACCCACCCCAACTGGGCAATAGTCATTGAGAGTCCCAAATATGCCCATCAGTTTATTTTGCTCTTCAGTTTTTCAGCTTTATTTAAAAATGCTTTTGGTTATTCCTCAAAGCCTCAACTGGCAACCTGATCTTGTTTTCCTAAAAGCTTTTATCTTCTTTTACTGCTGTCCGCTATAGTTTAAAGTCAAAGGCTCCCTCCAGTGGCTAGGTTACTTAGTGAAACAAAGCTTTCTTGGTACAAGCGATTGTACATTTGAAATCCAGTTCCCACTGTGGTTACTCCTTGCCAGTTGGATTCTCAAATGTTCATGCATTTTTTGAAGGACACACACAGTCACTCCGTCCCAGGCACTCTACCCCCCTCTATAGCCCTCCCACCTCACCCTGTTACGTATATTATTTCCTGTCAGTTTTGGAATGTGTCTCCATCAGTATATGATTTTAAGAAAGCCTAAACTTTCCCCAGCTTCGACATATCTCTAAGCAACTCAAATATAAATGACTTATGCTTGCCCTATGTGTTAAACCAAACTTTAAAGAGCCTACAAAATTTCTCCTCCCAGAACATGAAAGAGAGCTTTATCATATCGGCATGCTGTACTTTTTAGGTGAGCCACAGAAATCATTTTAATTTATTAACTAAGATTTGCAGGGAAAAATGACTATTTTCTGAATAAATTCTTTCAGGTTTATGAAAAAAATACTATTCTACTTAAACAAAAAGAACTGCCACTCAAATTTCTAGGATTATGCTTATTATAAAGCAAGGCAGACCAGTACTGCAGAGTGGATTTTCTGGGGCACAAAAAACTAAAGGATTTAATAGATTTGAAGGTAGAGATTAAACTAAGTGAAAAAATTCTAAGAACTCAAATGAAAAAAACTTGAGGGCAAAAGAACCTGAAAACAGCAATAATACAAAAACCAAAATTTATTACTACTAATAGAAGGAAGCAGAAATAACACACACAGGAGAGGGCCAGCTAAAGATGGCCTGGGCTTCCCGGACTCTGCTTTTACTTTGTGCCTTTCTCCTGGTCTAGAATGCTTTCCCGATCTCTTCAATTAATTTTTACTCAATCTTCCAAAAGTTTAAGTCTTTTCTCTTCCGCTCAGATCATTCGAGAACAGCACTCGCGGGCTGGATCACACTCACTGGGCAGCAAACTGTGCTGTGACACCAATGTGGCTGCTGTTCACCCTTATGTGTACTCACACCTCTCAAGTCTACTGCAAGGCCCGTAAGGGCACATTTTATACACGCTTCATCACGTTGCTCAGTGTCTTAGAAACATGATGTGCTTCAAGATATCTGCTCAAAGACCGAACTTGAGAAGAGCTGAAAAATCACTTTCCCCTAGAAAGCTGGTTTAATTCCTATCTGTAGAATGCTATGACTCAAATCATTCTCTCCAAATAGATGCAAATCTTTCTGAAAGCAGGAATCAGCTAGGTTTGGGGGGCCAAAAGGCTTCTGTGCATGTAAACTGAGGGAAAGGAGCCACTATGATGACATGTTTTCAATAGTGCTTGAGATGTGTGTGCACTGGCATGTGCACTTTTTAAAATCCAATGCACCAAGATTAAATAAGGGTTGCTCGGATGACAATAAATGCTCTTCTGGTATGAACAAAGTCCTGTGGGCATTAAGAAGAAAATGGACTATTGTGCCATTCTGTGTGCAGGATAAACGGTGGTGAGCCGAAAAGCTCAGGGCAAGAGAAGCTGCTAGTGAAGAGGACTGGGCATTCATACAGAACAGAGAGTAGCAGGAGCCGCTGATCTAAAATACAGTAGAAGCATTTTGAACTACAAGTAGATGTGTTTTACACAATGTGTATGTAACTTTTTCTCTACTAGAATGTTCTGAAACTCTGTTTTAGGGCAGAATCGGATCATTTAAAGAGAACCAAAAAAAATCCAGATGTTTGTCTTAGGAAGGATCGAAGGGAGAAGAATCTGTTTCTAAAAAACGGAAAAATACTTACGGAAAGATGTCTATATAGAAAGCTATATAGAGAATGAGAAAAAAATACACTTAAAAGTTAATGCAAAAGATAAATACATTCTTGGAAGCATTACAGCCTGGATTAGATGGAACGTGAACTAGGACATACAAGCAACAGAGCTAAGGGATGGGGAGGGACAGAAATCAAGTATAAGAAATCTATAAAATCTGAAAATTGGAAGCGTAAAGAAAAGCAGTCAAGTGAACACAAAACTGAGCACCAAGAACGAAGCACAGTGAAGAGACCCAAGGATGATTGAGAGGGCGTATCATCCAGGAGAGGGTATGGAGATCATCAGAATATGGTTTCACCAAGACAAATGACAAAACTACACAGACGTGGGGGTGTGTAAACTACCCTAACACGTCTGAGATCTGAATCTGCTAGAAGAAAATAATCCTAGTAAAACTGACTTCCTGACCATCAAAGAACCAGTTGGCTATTGTGAACGTTAACACAAGCCTAAGAGTCTGTGACGTAATTTTAGGATTTACAGAAACAAGAAAAGAGAATAACTAGACTTGAGTTCCTGGATGGCAGGCATCCTGGCTATTTCTGCGATCACCACAGTACATTGCAATTACTTGTTTATGTACTGGCTTTCTTCTAATTCACTATGAGCTCCTCCAGGAAAGGGAGCTTGATTTAACCCTCTTTGCATATAGTGAACAGTTCCCGAACCTGGACCTCAACAGGTATTTAATGTTTCCTAACAGAACAGCCCTGAACATTTGCTTCCAGGTTTTTGGAGAAGACAGCTTTCCAAAAAAGGTATTTAAGAAAAAAAAAAAAAGGATGGCTCAGGGTGGTCCCATGGTTATAGGAGGCAGTGATTCACAGGCCACAGAAGATGCCAAAATATGACTTTCTGATTATGCAAGAATAAATGATTCTAATAAGGGAAAGAAATTGAGGAGAAATCTAAAGGAACCAGCTGTTGCACTGGGAGAATCACATGGAATTAGATTTGAAAATAAAGCTTAGAAAAGATGGATGGAGGTAAAAAACCTACCTGTATATAAGAGTGTCATAATCCTTGAGGACTAAAATCAGAATATGTAATGATCTGAAGCTTGTTGAAAATGCTGAAGGCAAGAAAAAGCTAAGTTTGGAACAGGAGAAAAGTAGGAAAAGCCACTGCTCAGCCTGATGTCACAACGCTAAGGCCCAAGAGAAGGCAGAGCTATGCAGTCCCAGCTTATTTTGCTTCTTTTCCATCTTCTTTACAAAAAGAGCACAATCCTCAAACCAGAAAGGACAGATTAAGCAATGTGAAGAGAATTGTAAGTTAGTAAAGATGCAAAGACAGTAGAAAAACAAAAAACAAAAAAAACACATTCACTCACTTTAAATGAGTTTAAAATCTTTAGGTGCAAAATGAATTCTATTCCAGGGAATTAATCCTCACAGATGTGATCACAAAACCACTGTTAAGTGCCTGAAAAGGAGAAGACGGCAGATTCTAGAAGCTACATGCTTATAATTAGTCCTTGGGAAAATTCTGAAACAGATTAGGAGCTGGATGATTTCTTTAGAAATCAACAGTTTAACAAGCACTGCTCCTCTATAGCTTGCATTTGGGGCATTTTCCATGGAAAATAATATGTAGCATTTTGGCTAGAACCTTAGGTCCCTTCCAACTGAAATACACAGGAAGTTAAACTTTAATTTTGAAGCAGAACAGGTAGTCGTGGAGGCAGCTTATCCTGACAATTGTTTTCCACTGGAAATGTCCTCCTTCTTTGTCCCATGCTCTCTTTCTTCTACTGCCTGCCCAAACTCAAGACTTTAAAGCCAGCCGTATCTCCGTCTCACTGACACATCAATTCCATAAAACAAATGGAATAAAGTGATGAGAGCCAAAATGCATTTCCAGAAAGATCCAATCATATCAAAACAATTTATTCTCTGGATGGGCTTTCTAGGATATCCTAAGTATTATGTATCTTGAATTCAGCAGTTGCTGGTAAGTCTCCTGATGGTAATCTTTTGCGACAAGATGTGAAGTGTAGCACTGGGTAACAGCAGTGTTTAGATGACTTTTCACAGAATCTACTGTGTGTCAGCCTAAAAGTTTCTGTGATGCTATTCCATTGACGGTTGCATCAAAACCGGTTAAGATACCTAGGAATAAACCTAACCAAAAAGGTGAAAGATCTGTACTCTGAAAACTATAAAATGCTGATCAAAGAAAATAAAGATGACACAAAGAAATGGAAAGGCATTCCATGTTCATGGACTGGAAGAACAAATATTGTTAAAGTATACCACCCAAAGCATTCAATGCAGTCTCTATCAAAATACCATCAGCATTTTTCACAGAGCCAGAAAAAACAAACTAACATTTTTATGAAACCACAAAAGACCTAAAACAGCCAAAGCAATCTTGAAAAAAACAAAGCTGGAGGCATCACAATACTGGACTTTCAAGTTATAATACAAAGCTGTAGTAATCAAAACAGTATGGTACTGGCACAAAAATAGGCACATGGACCAGTGGAACAGAACAGAAAACCCAGAAATGGGCCCACAATTATATGGCCAATTAATCTTTGACAAAACTGAAAGAATATCCAACAGGAAAAACATGGTCTCTTCAACAAATGGTGTTGGGAAAACTGGACAGCAACATGCAATGCAAAAGAATGAAACTGGACCACTTTCTTACACCAAAACAAAAACAAGTTCAAAATGGATTAAAGACTGTGAGACCTAAAACCATACAAATCCTAGGAGAGAACACAGGCGGTAATAGCCTTTTTGACATCAGCTATAGCAACTTCTTTCTGGGGATGTCTCCTGAGCAAGGGGAAAAAAAGCAAAAATAAACTATTGGAACTACATCAAAATAAAAAGCTTCTGCATAGTGAAGGAAATAATCAACAAAACTAAAAAACTAAAAGGAATGAGAGAAGATATTTGCAAATGACATATCTATCTGATAAAAGGTTAGTATCTAAAATATATAAGGAACTTATAAAACTCCACACATACAAAACAAATAATCCAATTAAAAAATGGGCAGAAAACATCAACACATTTTTCCAAAGAAGACATACAAATGGCCAACAGCCGCATGAAAAGATGCTCAACATGACTCATCATCAGGGAAATGCAAAAATCAAAACTACAATGAGATATCATCTCACACTTGTCAGAATGGCTAAAATAAAAAACACAAGAAAAAACAGGTGTTGGCGAGGATGTGGAGAAAGGGGAACCCTTTTGCACTGTTGGTGGGAATGCAAACTGGTGTAGCCACTGTTATGGAGTAAAACATTGAGGTTCCTAAGAAATTTAAAAAGAGAAGTACCTTATGATCCAGCAATGGCACTGCTGGGTATTTACCCCAAGAATACAAAAATATTAATTCAAAGGGACACATGCACCTCAATGTTTATAGCAGCATTATATACAATAGCCAAGATGTGGAGCCAACCCAGTGTCCACAGATTGATGAAGAAGTTGTGGTGTGTTTGTATACACGTGTACACACACACACACACACACACACAATGGAACAATACTCAGCCATAAAAAAGAATGATATCTTGCCATTTGCAAAGACATGGCTGGATGAAATCTTGGCATTTGCAAAGACATGGATGCAGCTTGAGAATATTAATCTGAGCGACTTAGAGAAAGACAAATACCATATGATTTCACTCATGTGTGGAATTTAAGAAACAAAAGAACAAAGGGAAAAAAAGAGAAAAGAGAGACAAACCAAGAAAACAGACTCTTAACTACAGAGAACAAAATGACGGTTACCAGAAAAGAGGTGGGGGTGGGGGGTGGTGTTAAATAGGTGATGGGGATTAGGGACTGAACTTGGAATAAGTACTGGGTGACGTATGGAAATGTATGTATGCATTGTTGAATCACTATACTGTATACCTGAAACTATTATTACATTGTATGTTAACTGGAATTTGAATAGAATTTTTTAAAAATAATGTTTCTGTGATACTGCTTCCCTTATCTTTGATTCCATGCTTTTTATCATGCTCACCCAAACCTACAAAGTTAATTTAAATATGCAAATGAAAGCAAATTGTAGAGATGGCAGAATCAGTAATAAAACAACTATTCAATTAAAAATCATCAAATTCTTCACACAAATGTTATTAATAATGTTACCAATAACATTTATCTCTTTACAATCATAGTTCCTTCATTAGACAAACTTGTAAGATGGTGATACACAAAGAGTATACTCTAACTACACCAAATCTAAACACAAAATTTAATAGGTCTGTACGTCCAGATTTTTACAAATGCATTAGGAAAGTACAGGATGAAAGAGCTCTAACTAACAAGTCATACGTATGAAAAAAGGATCTAGTGGTTTTACTCAATAGGCTCATATTTGATATGACAAATGGGTAATGGATTTTCTAAAATGGTAACATTAAGACCATGTAAATAGATGTACAATGTCTAAATTAGCAATCATATGACAGGCAAATCCCAAGTGATAACCACTCTGAACCTCAGTTTCTTCACTTACAAAAGGGAGGTAATACCCACTCCACAGAGTATTTTTATAAAAGGACTTTGTAAACTGTTAAGGATTATGTAAATATGGATAACAAAAGTAGTTTTAATGACAAAAATAGATCTGTTATCTGATCACATCTGGATTACTGAAGTGTGAGCTTTATGTTTTAAGAAAGGCATTCATTGTCCAGTCAAAATACGTGTCAGAGGTTGCCCTTAAAAGAGCTCTCTATTTAAGAAAGTATTGAGCTCCCCAAACGGCTCATCATTTACTCATGAAGAGTTCTGGGGGAAAAAAAATATTTTGTAGAGACATTCTGAATTGTATATATGTGCCTGTTGTAAGGGGGAAGATGTACAACTTATACACACACACACACACACACACACACACACAGACACATTTCACAAATGAAAAATTGGAAGTAAGGAAAGTTATTAGGTTATTAGGTGGCATTTAAAAAAACTGTGAGAGTGTGTTTTGGGGGAGTGGTAGTGAGGAAACAAGTAAATGTCAGGAGCTGAGGTTTCCAGAGTTGAAAGACAAAGACGACAGTTCCGAGATAAAGAAGACAGAAGGAGAGGTCTGATCGTGGAGTGGTGAGGGAAATCAACACTGAAGAATAGCACAGCACAACCAAGAGGTAAGTTATAACTCATGTGCAATTGAATCTCAGTTAATCTTCTAAAAGTCCCCATGTAACACAAAGCACACCCAGGTTTTGCAGGCCTCTAGAAGTCATCAGACACCAATATCACTCTCTCAACCATTAGCTTTCGTTCAACATTTTCTGAATGTCTACTCTGTATCATTTTCTTTCCTAAAAGTGATGCTGTTCTGCTTGTTTGTTTGCTTGTTTGTTTTCTTTAGTGGTCCACTAGAGGCTGGCCATTCTGAACAAAGTCAGTGATAGCTTTTGATTGTTCAGCGCCAATAACACATTTTTATGGGGGTAGGAGTTCCTCTTCAGTTTGCATTCATAACCAAAGTATTTTGCTACCTATTATGCAGGCAATCCCCATATGGTTATGCACCTACTGAAATTTCTAAGATCTCTTATATTCATAATTTTCTAAATTAAAAGATTTCTAAATTTTCTAAAAGTTATTAAAAACACCAAACCCAGTTTTTTGTCCATTTAATTACACAGCTTACTTTTATTTTGACAATGAAGATCAGTCTCATCTCTTTCTGAAAGACGGCTCCTATCTTATGGATTTAAATCAAAGTCAGAAAAATTCCCCAAAAAAGACTAAAATTATCCATTTTCTGAAACATGATTTTAATTGACAAATTCTTCATAACCCAGCTATGACTTCATGCTTCGATTAAAAAGTATCATTTCAGGCATTAAAACAACAATTTACTTTATTTTTTAATTTCCAGGAAAAAAATTCAGGAAATGAAATAGCTTTCTCATTAGTTTATACTAAAACTAAATGAAACAGATATAGGTATAGTCATGGTGATGATTATGGTGATAAACATTTCCAACCCAACAGATCAAGCAAGCACACATCTTTAAGAGTTCTTCCTCATTGTACTATTTACAAGCAAAGAGATGTTTGTTAAAGTTTGGGACTCTTTTACAAATAAATGTTTGATTTCCAAACCAAGCATGTATATTTTAAAATTTAGTGATTTTAGCTATACAAAATGTCTAATTTAAAAAAAGACTATTTTGCTGTTTCCTCCTCTTTACCACTTATTCACATACTAGGGAAAACTAAAAACTTCTGTGTTTCCAATTCTCAAATGATGTCTCAATTTAAAAAGAATTAGTCTTAATAAGAACACATCCTTTCCGGATCTACAAAAGATAATACTCCTGTAGAGATTAACAATTCAAAACACCATGATGAATTAAATGACTCAAATGCTCACCACCAGTCCACTAAGGGGCCTTAGTTTAAAAATCACTTAAAATATACACTTATTTAAGTGTTCATCCTTAGCTATGATTTATTCTAGTTGGATTTGAAAAAGATTGCGAAAGATGGTCTTGACAGACCAACTCTCAATGTTGAGCCCTACTGTGAAGAAGGCAGGAAGCAAAGAAGATCAGATGAATACAGTTTCAAATTCAAATCAGAAACAATTCTTATTTCACCATATCCTGAAACCTTATACTGAACTAGAACTAACATCTTAGTGGAAAAAATTTTAATTAAAAATTACACATATTTGTAAAACACGGAATCGTAGTCATAAAGTCTAGAAGTATTAAATGATTTTTAAAAGAGCTAGAATCACTCAGAAGTTGGGGAAAGTGGATAATATGGTCTTACATCATCAAAAATCTTCTATCAATTCAACATTTAACAGTACAATGGTTGTTAGTCTATTCCAAAACTCAGACTATGCTTTCTGTTCAAATGTGCTGTTTTTAAGAGAGAAAGAAAAGAAAAATGATACATGATCACTTAAAACTAAATGCCAGTTTGGAAATGAGCTGAAAGGTGACAGACTGGTTACCGGGGAGGTAACTAGGAGGTAACTGATCACAGAGACTCTGAATAAACACTCAGCAGCCTGAGAGGGAGACAGCTTTCTCCTTTGAAAAGGGAAAGTTGAGGCCTGTCAGGGATCCTGTGGGGAAATCATACAGGGAGTACACATGAAGATCGAGCTGAGAACTCCCTCTCTAACTACGAAAAGTTACACGGAGAAAGAGGATTTTCTTGTTTGGCCAAAGAAAGAAAAAAACTGGACAGTGAAATGAACACAAGGTATTGGATGAAGACTCATGGTGGTCAAGAATTAAAACCTGGAAGTGTGTTATGAAATAAAGGTTGCAGGAATGGATGTATTTATTTGGAAATTATGAGACCTTTGCTTATTTTAGTAATAGGCTTCATTCCAATCAACTCTCATTTAACACATAGGTGAGGTCTTTGGAGTTTACACATAACAGTATTGACTACACTAAAATTCAAGATATGTTATACCTATCCAGGTCTGGGAAAGACCACGGTTACATTAGGTAATGAATATTAATGGCTTGGAAGTAAAAGGAAACATACCTGGTAGTAAAGCTTACCCTAAGCTGGGGGTTGGAAGGATGCCTGCTAGGGCATATCTACCAGTAATCCATATTTTTAAGTTTTAATTAAAACCTATGTTTTAACATAAGTGGAACAATGGTACGTAGCCCAACATTCTGCTTAAGGCTAGTAAGAAAACTTCCTATTTGGTTTGATGAAGTTATAACCCTGGGCCTCTTTTACCTTTAGCTGGATACTCAATGTATAGATGTAATAAAGAAAAAAATAACAGCTCCAGGGTGTAGGTCTTCTTACAAGGGCCAACATATAAAATAACAATGTTTAAAAACATCCCAGTAATGTTCCAGATCACTATATTCTGCTCCATAGACACATGATTTCAGTATGCAAGACCAGAAACAGAGTGTAAATGTTAGCATAGTCCTCGGGATAAGATCTCACCATACAAGGAAACCGCACTAGGCTACAAAAGTTGATTGCAGTCAGCTTTCCTGCATTTCTTCTTGGAGATGGTGATGGTATTATCATCTTTAAATCCTTGTGGAGCTTTCCCTCTGTTTCATTATGCTGAAAACAACAACCTCCTTGATTGAAAACATTATCAGCAGATATGCTATCATTTTACATGGTGTAGCATATAGTTCTTCAAGATGAGTCTGAGATGACAGCTTTAGTGTGAGTGTAGTACATCTTGGTGCCATTACTGTAAGATTTTTTTTTTTTTTCATTCTGTCATATTAGAGATGTCACCAGTCTAGTGATCATGCATGCTGGTCCTTAAATGCTCTTTGGCACTGCAGGAAAATCCTAGGTAAATTTAATTCCACCTCTGTTTTACCCTTTATTTTAGTTCTCACATTGGTAATTAATTTAAGTCTACATTGAGAGTACCTGCAAGGTTATGCCCCCCTCCCCACCACCCCCACTGAAGTTACTCCAAGATCACTGGGTCACATTTAATACAGGTTTCCACAACTTACAGGATTTGTGGTAACAGTCGTCAGTAGATGGACACTTTGAAAGACTTCATTATTTGCACTGACATTCACAGTTGAAAGCCCTTGACTTGCGAGTACTACTATAATAATCAAACTGTAAGACACAACAAAGTTTAGAGAAGAAATATATTCTGAATCTTGAGGTTTTTTTTTTTCTCCTTGAGTTACATGTATGAAAGCAAATTCAGATGGTGAGGGCTAAGAGAACTTTAAATTGTTTTTAGAAAGTGATTATGGGCAAATCACAATCCTTCTGAGCCTTGTTTATTATTATCATTATTACTTAGTCTTTAAAAGGCAGATTGTTAAAGACTATGTCACAGATTTCAAAGCTCTGAAATTTATTCTAATACAAAGTTTTCTTACTATCCTTTCCTTAGGTTTTCCCAAAGAGTGTGACATGGGATGGGTATGCTTAGTAGTGAGAGTGAAATCTGATTAGAAAAAGCTATGAAAATATTTGTTCATATAAAATATGGCCAGAGGTGAGATGGGCACCCACACTGTAACCTCACTACATTTAAATAGGGTATTTCTTTAAAAATAAATTTAGAAACAGACTATACATGCATCATTTATCCCAAACACATGAATTAATCAGAACATAGCAGGAATAAATACGAAATGTAGCAGAAAAATGGCCTGAGACTTTTTCCTCTGCTACATTCACCAAGTGGATTGAAATGAAAAGTACTAAGTATAAACCTACACACACACACACACACACTTTCAAGCTCACATCCATAGAGAGAGCTACACTTATAGTATACCTTTGCTAAGCAAACCTTTTCTTACATAACACTAATCAAATGTCACAAAGACACAGAGATTATTATTGCCATTTGAAAACTATTCAGACAGGTGCTTCAAACCTTTTTACCTACTCAGGAAAACATGTACACTAAAGCTCTTTTACCTAACAGCTCCTTGCCTTCTTCCCCCTTTCGAAAGGGCAGTCTATGAAAGTTGCTCTACGCACAGCTTAGGTAATACTGTTGTGAAGAGTTATGGAGTATTTGAAGGTTTAATATTTGCCTTTCGGCCTATAGGGTAAAACACCAAGTCTACTAGATGAGATGCACACAGCCCCACAAGGAATGGTCAAAATTCTCATGGCTGGAGTGCGTTATTTTGCTATTTTAACACGGAGATAAAGAACAGTACTAGACCACTGAATTGTACACTTTAAAGCAGTTCATTGTATGTTATGTGAGTTTTACCTCAATAGAACAAAAAAAGGTACTGGGTGCTCTAAAGGCTTTATAAATTTTATGGGGGGGGGGAGCTTTTGTGGTGTTGCTTTTTAAAAGAGCACAACAGTGGGCCTGGGTACCAAACACGAGCTGGAGCAAAACCACTGTTCTAAGCACGGTGCTTTCCTGGGTCAGTTAAAGCTTCCAGGAACCCTTCGAATAATCATAAAATGTCAAGTGGACTAAGAACAAAGTAAAGTCAATGGCTGCCTTAGGAAGTATGGTCTGAAGGAACCTGGAGAGAATGGACTGGTTCTTTCAGTACAGCGATTTCCAGCTGTTTCGTGGAACTTCCAGGTACTTCAGTTCAATTCTCAAGTAGCTTAGATTGCTTGGGCCTGTCTTCAGTTCTAGGTAACTAGCAGTTACAGACTAGATTTCTGTGGAACTCGAACCCAGGGTAGATGCTCTAAAACACTATGGAACAGAACAGATTCCCCTTATGAAATGAACTCTCAGGATAATTCTTTGGGAAAAGCTCCACTGGCATTAAAGCCTGGTATATCCAGCAATATATGGTTGCTAAGAATAATATTCGTGGCAGCAAATCACAGGGCAGAAAGAAGATCTAAGCAGCAGTGGCTTCTCGATCCATCAGCACAGTTTCACAAACAGTATTTCTGAGCAATGATTTGCCCTTTCAGGTATTACCACTTTTACATGTCATAGTTGATATTTCAGCTGACATATATGAAACAAGTCCAGTGATGACTTAATGAAAAATATTTTAATGTCAATAAATTAAGAATGCTTCCAAGCTAGGCGTACTTGCTATTAATTAAATGAGGGAAAAATGTCATTTATCTCTATCTCCATCCCTATTTCATTATTATCTTCAGCAATTTTTCCTAAAGGTCACATCTAAGTGTACAAACCTTAAAAGTAGATTAGTTCAGTAACTTGCAGGTTTATATCTATTCACATAGCATATTCTCTTGAGGGACAAACTGTCAAAATGCTTTTATAATCTTCTATGATAAAGTTCTGAATTTCTTTGCTACTCTTCAAAAATATAGTACTTAATTCCAATCTGCTATATAAAGCAGAATGACCCAGTACCACCAAGTAAGAAGAGAAACCTTCCCTATGTAAGTGGAAAGCTGGTTCTTTTCAGTTTTGCACTTGGGAGAAACTAGCTTACACTTGTAACATGGGCTCTTCAACTCTGCCTCATCACATGCCACACCCACTGCCTCTAAATCTTCCACAGCATGAAACAGGTCTACTATCCCTCACACTCACTGGGCTCACCTATACCTGTCCGGTCTCATCCCTGGCTCTTCCCAAGCCTTCCCCTACATTCTGCTTCCACACCCTGCTGTGCTGAGGAAGAAACGTTTATTCCATTGTGGACATTTTCCTTCGGGTCACTGACTTACAAAAACCCGACCCAGGATTCACCAAGTGGTATCACGCTTTCTCAGTTCTCTCTCATGCAGTCTGCATTCTTACTCTCAAGAAATGACTGGAAGAAAAGTGAGTAGATAAGAGATCACAGGGGTTGTGAAAGCCAGCCACCTTTCCAAAGGGGGAATGTTAGACATTTATCTACCACCCTTTCCTTGGTTCGCACTCACCGCTCAATACTGAATGGTCATCATACTGACCACAGTCTCCTAATCTGTCAGTCCTTTAACAACACTATGCCTGTTCTTTATCCTCACCAAAATCTAAAGTCACTGAACTCCCTTCAACACCCTCACACCAATGGTTCTTTTTCTTCTTGACCACAAGATTAGGTGTTTCAATGCTGTCTTCTTTTCTTTTTAAACTTTTATTATCTATCTATCTATCTATCTATCTATCTATCTATCTATCTATCTACAATCTTTAAGTAGGCTGTAGGCCCAATGTGGGGCTTCAACTCATGACACCGAGGTCAAGAGTTGCATTCTACCGACTGAGCCAGCCAGGCACCCCTCAATGCTGTCTTCTTGAATATCTTTGTATCCCTTTCTTCTTCTTTTAACCAAACTTTCAATATTTGCTTTGTCTATCCTTGATGCTTTGTGCACAACCAGAGAAACATACAAGACCATACCTATTTGAACTCTACAAGTTTTAAGTTTGATCCTTATCTTTACTCAGCAATTCTCGAATTTCTCTTTGATGCACTTCTAGGCTTATTCTTACAGATTTATTTGACCGCCTTTCTTTACAGAATCCCATATCTGCTCTTCACTCCCATTCTCGCACACCACGCATTCAATAATTACTGATCTGAGTCCTTTCCTCTATTCTCATTTTCTCTAATCTTGCATACTCTCTGCTAGATTTTTTGCTTGTTCTTACAGAGAACAAGGTTCTCCTCTCTGAAGCTAAACCTATAACCTAACCTCATCTCAGGAACTTCTCTCTTCCCAGCACTACCAAAATCCGTAATCCTAATGGATTGGCCTACCTTCTCCTTAGCACTGTCCAAGTCTTCCTCTCAATTGGCCCTTTATGTTTTGCTTTGGAATATTTATCCACCTTATCTGAAAGCAATGCATTCTAATACCTACCACCCATCTAATAAACATCTTATTTTTCTCCTTCCCTTAGTTACCAAATGTCTTAAGTAAGTTATCAATAATTTCTGTATCCATATCCTTGACACTTCCTCATGAATCCTAGGAATCTGGCTTCCATCTGTACTTTTATGAAAGGTACATTTTAAAGACAAACCTGAAGGACTTTTCTTAGATTTCATGTTTTCTGGCTTCTAATTCATAATTTCTTCTCCATTCTTATACTATTACTGTTCTAATCCAGGCCATCTTATTTGCACTGGCCAGCAATAACATACTAGAACATTTTCTTCATTCCAAGCAAACACATTACCAAATTAATATTCTTAAAATGCTACAATCAAGTTCCATCTTTACCAAAGAACCTATAGTTCTCTACTATTGACCATATCCACATCTGAATTAACTATTCTTCCTCGTTTTCAAGGCTCTGAGCACTTACTCCACCTCTCCGTATGACCTGTACACTTCAGACGAGTCCATCTCCCTACTGTCCTTCTCTCCTAACCCCTAGGGACCACTCCAATCTCTGTCCCTGGTTCTTTGTTCATCTGTTCCCATTATTGTATTTCCCCCTTCCATTATCTACATTTCAGCCATCCTTCAAAATCAAAAAGCCCCATACTTTTTTAGTGAAGGCTTTCCCTGAGCCAGCTTACATTAACTTCTTTAATTCCCATTTCTCCTTTTGTATCAGCATGGTGTTTGGTTAGTTCACTAAACATTTCATGTGTAAATACCTGCATATATTACTGCCATTTACTCAGCACAAGGAGACAATGTAGTAGGTACTCATTCAGATACAAAGGCTGAGTGAAGCAAGACACAGCACTAAGGGCAGAGGACTTGACACTGAGTAACTGGTTTCGGTCCATATTTTATAGAAAAAGACACAGGTATCATTGCTTTGGGCTATCACCTCTTGATAAGATAATTGTTCAAAAAAGTTATTGTGCTTTCAACTGTATGGTATCCATCTCTTAAAGCCAATTAAGCAAATTTGGGGAAACTTCAAGATCAAATAAAAAAATTTAAAACCTTGTAACTCAACGAGATAAAACATCCCCCAGTTTTTAATGTATGCACATATAACAGAGTGGTCTTCATTTTAAGATTTCTATGCGCCTGCAATTCATTCCTTTCTCTTGGCTTTCTGAGGCAATGCCTCTGTGGGAGTAGCTCCCTATGGACCTGTATCACAGCAAAAGAGAGCTCTGGCAATCCTGAAGGTGCTTGGAACACAGTACAAATAGGAGCCATGCCAGTAAAAATGGGCACAGCCACAATGCATTCAAGTGTTTTCTTTAAAAGAACATATATATAGAAAGCTCTACTTAACACCCAGGACACTAAGAGTTAGAGACATGAGCATACATATATGACTAAGATACTTAAATTAGAATCACGAATGTATGTCTTCCTTAGTAAGATTTTTTTCACTCGTTCCAAATTATCGTCTATTTAAAAATTTCAGCTATCAATATTTAATACCCTTTGTTGCCACTGTCAGAGCAATGAATAATAAAATGAGTCTTGGCTGCTATGGCTGTTCTCATTGTTATATTAAGAGCGGACCCTATAGAAACCATTTGAAATAAAACTGTCACTAGACTGTTATCCTTGACGATAGGATCTGTGCTTCATTCAACCTTGTATCCCTCAAGACCTAACTCAGGTCACTACACAGAATAGGCACCCAGATATTTGATTAATACTCTGTTGAAATACGAGGAGAATATATAAAACACCACCTGGAAAAACAAAATGCAACAGCAGAATGAAAAGGAAAAGTATTAATCAGAAAGTATTTTCTAATGGAATCTTTAAGAAAATAAAAAGAGGCACTTGACATTCATTATGACTTAAATCACTCACTCCAGGTCTCTATTTCTTGCAGTGGCACTAAAACCATTTCAAGTTAGCAGTTCTTAACTTTTCTTTGGGGGGGGGTGGGGTGGGAGGAAGTGTCACCAAACCCTTTATAAATCTGTAATTATGGATTTTCCCTCCAGAAAAAAGTGGACAGCTGCACATACATACAAATTCCTAACTTTGCTAGTACATTCAAAGGGTTCTGAACTCTGGCTTTAAAAACTCCTGAATTAAGAAACAGACTAGTAATTTTTTAAAAGTTAGGATGTAAAAGCGTAAAAAGCTTCCCTCGTGCATGACACAACAATTATGCAGGAATTTAATAAAAATTAATCTGAAGCTTTTTAGAATTTTTCATTCTTTACCATCATTTATTTGGTTTCATCAATTTACTTGCTATGTCAAGCAGTACTTTCTCCTGTGTTGTCATTTCTTCGTGCTTTAACAGAATTCATTACAACTTGATTTCAAGACTTCATTTAAAAAAAGAAACATACTATATGGAATATTAAATAAGCAAAACGGTGAGGCTTATTATTCTAGGTTTACAAGGTCCTGAAATCACAAAGTTAAAGGATAATCTTCAGCTATTCAATGTGAAAATATGTAAGCTGAAGCCTAAATGCCCAAGAAGCATTTTCCTGATGTATGGTGTGTGTCAAAGTGTAGAGGATACAGAAGCAAACCGGAGAGAGTTCTGGGTCCTAGCAAGTCTAGACAAACCACCTGACACTTTTTTGTACCTGGCTAGGAAGGAGAAAGGAGAGAGAAAGTGACCACAGGAAAGAAGCATTGTTTAACACGTGTTATCTCTCTCTCAACACAGAGAAGTAAAAGTAAATGGGAGCGAACCATTTGTCTTTGTAAGAAGATCCAGGCACTGAAAGGCTTGCACTGAGGGCTGGAGAAAGCTAGGTACTAGTAAGTTTCATTACAGGAAGCCCAAGTTTGTTAACAAAGCCTAGAAACCTTGACATCACAGGAGACAGTAAGTGGATGTCTTGACCTCTTAGAGCAAAATGGAACCATGATTAACTCATGATAAAAGGCTTCTAAGAAGGCTACAATATTTTATTTACATTTTCTATATTTCTTGTAATGCTGCCCTAAAATCACTTCTGAATAGAAATTACAGATTGTCATTTATGCAGAATTAAAAAAAAAAAAATTTAAATGGCTAGATAGTTAGCTGTTCCTACACGCTCAGTTAACCAAAGCGAAGGTTAACTAAAAACAGATTTTAGTTTACCTGCTATACCTGAGGACAAAACCATCTAATTTGCTTATTATGCCTAACAGAAAATAATCAGACTTTATATGAAGAGGTACCCTTGAAAACTCCAACATGATATTAAGTATCACTTCCTAATAACATGTTTTAAAATTATTATTATTTTAAATACTTAGGCTTCCTTTTTTGGTATTCATGTTACTCTTTTAATACTTTTCAAAAAATAAAGGCATAGCTTTTATCACAATTGTTTTCTGAAAATGTCAAAAAGGAGAGCGGACTTTCCCCTTTCTTTCCAGATGCTTCATGTAGGCAGAATACGGTCATGTTTTCTGAATCAGTTTCTGTTCACCGCTCAGAATTTAATTGTTTATTTTCCTTCATTGTCAGCTTTCAAACTAGGTCAAAAAAGTGTGTATTATCCGAAAACATCACTTCACATTATGTCCTAACAGAGTATGCCACTATACTCTGAGACTAAAATTTCCTAGGACAACTCACATGGCCTAATTTTAGAGGCTCCTCAATCTCTTCTCCTCCACCTTAGTCTCATTCTGGCCAGGTACTTGTAATAGAGCTTTATTATCACATTTCAATTATTAAACAACGAAGTTTCAAACAGGTATCTCACAGAACTACCAGTTGTTCCATAAAAACGTCACACTACTATGGTTGCTTCTTACATACAATGTTTACCCCAAATTCAAGTTTCTGATAAATCAACTGTAAGTTGAAATTCTGTTTCTGAGGCATTTCCTGGTATACTAGGCAGTGCATTAGAAAAGAGATATTGCATTTAGTCTATAATAATTATCTTTTAACCTTCTGTATATAATTAACAACCATTCAGAAAGAAAGTGCAAATGTGCAAATGAGAGACAACAAAAACAGTTTCTAAACACGTAATGCATTCATATAGGATATTAATCCATACAACTAAAAATAAATGCTGACAACATCCTTCTGAGCATTAAGCGACACCACCAGTTTTGTGTTGTATGTATTCTTTCTTCTCAAGTATTCAAAGAAATGCAATAGACATTATCTTCTTAAATTTTCAAATTTTTCATGAGTATATTAGGATATTACCATTTTTTTCACAAATCAGAAAACAAGGAACTACCATTATCTTTGCATAATTTCAATAATAGAGCCAAAATAAGAACAATTCTAGCTAATCTCATCTGGGATCTTAATTAGTACTACAAGTTTATTTGTGTGAGTTAAAAATAGTATCACTCATGAGAAACAATGCCAAAATTATTATGCTAATAAATAGTGTTAAAGGCCTAAAGAAGAAATACTTTAGCAACTATGAGGTAACACACTAGTTGTAGGCATGAGGAACGTTTATATTGGCTCTTTTGGGTGTATACATTAAATGCGAAATCAGAAAGGAATCATGCAAAAATCCGGTTGCCCATGCAAGCACCCCAGAGTCTAATCCTCTCCTCTCAGTTCTGTTGTCAGGCCACAGTAGTGTGGAGACTTGTAGGCTGCTGTCCTTGTTGTAATGAATGGGAAGAGGCTGACAGTGGCATGGTCGAAACCTTCACCTCTTCTTCCCCTGTGGAAAAGTCAGTCATGGTCTAGTTATGGGTGACTAGATTTGTTAACAGTCCCTTTAAAAATGATTTCAATATTTGGAATACTGATACATATATAAAATACATGCTTAATGGCTGGAATCTGGGTGTGAAACAAGACATGAATTTCAAAATATAAACTTATCAAGTACCTAGAAAGTAGTTACACTGTAAACACACCCTTCAATTTAATACTATGTCAGGTATAAGAACAAATATAATAGATTTAGGACTATAAATAGACAAAAAGGAAAAAAAAGAGACCAGGAAAGCCATTCTTTTCCAAGCCAATTGGACCCCCTTTAAATTCAGATACTCCTCTAACAGTAATAGAATTTTGTGAAAAAAATTAAAAATAAATTCACAGATGTGAAAACATGATTTTTAAAAGGAAAAATGACAAACCCATGTTTTAAAGGCAGAAATTATGTTTATAAAAAAGAAATAAAAAGATACAAATATTAACTCAGCAAATTACCATATAGCATCTGAATATTCAATGTGCACTTCTGAAGTAATGAGAAAATAGTGAAATGCTAGTAATACAATGATCCAATTGACTGAAAGCAAAGATGACTACTTCTAGGTCAGAGAACTATACATGAAATGAGATCAGTTCTCCTAATTATAATTGATAATTACTGTACAAGTGACTTTGTTTCACACATGACTCAAAATTCAATCAAGTCACTGCTAAAATAGCTAATTCAGTAATCATATTTAAAGAAAAATGTCCTCTCACAAGTAAAACTGAATGCACAAAAACATGAAAAAAATCCAATCCTAAACAGTTTCAAATATTTTTCTAAGTATATCTTAAAATAACAATGATTACAGACTGAGACTTACTATGATTGTTTTCCAAATAATTTTTAGCATTATGGATAAAAACATCTTGGCAGAGAGTTCTTGGAAAAACAAATCTGCAAAATTACATTTAGAAATACTTAACTGGCAGATTTAACGGACGACATGAAGAAAAAGACCTCTGGCCTTTAGAGCAGGTTCTTTCATTATTTTTCAGTAAATTGGCAAAGATTCTATCAACTCCAAGTATACAGCAAAGGAGGCTGTGTAAAGGAAATTTTAGACTACTAGAGCTGTTGGTGAGAACATGTTGCTGATAAGGACTGAGCAAGAGATTAATTTTTATGAAGTCGATAAACTTCATTCTACTTTGTAAGTACAGGCCATATCCCTGAGCTGGGCCAATTGTCTCATGAATGGATACTGCTGATGAAAAGGGATCTGCAAGTGTGTGAGAGCATAAATCAATTACTATGGGAAGAAAGCCAAGTTCAAAGTACATGCCAGTGATCTTCATTTGTGAAGAAGAGCATCTATGTTGCAGTGGTGAAACATTTCAGTTTGAACGTGGGATCTGAGTACTTATCCCAATTCTACTACTAATTGAATGTTTGACCTTTAACAAATTATTTAACCTTTCTGGAACATAGCTCTAGTATTTCTAAAATGAAGGAGTTGAATAAGGTAAGTCACTTTTTAGGACAAGAAAAGTCTTTTCTTAAAAGCACACAGTGTCAATAATAAAGATCTAAATGGACTTACTATAACTGCCCACTAATCAAAGTTTTCCACCAAGAATATTTATTTCAAAAGTCCTTCTAAGCTTAGCAAACTGGATGTGCAGCCAAGAAAATGCTGCTAAAATTTTTTCGCCTAATTAAGAAAATAACTAATTTTCAATGAAAAAAAAAGTGTTTTCATTTAGGCAAAAGAAATGGAAGCTGCATTTCTGTCAAACCTCTGGCAACTGTCTTTCCCGTGATAGGTTTCAGATACATAAATTTTTAATAATTTAACTGAAACAAAAACTAAACACTTAAATACAAATATATAACACATAGAGACATGGTATCTGTAGGATATATAGGTGACTGACACCTGACTGTGTGCTTGTAAAGGTCAGGGACGCTGTTTTGCTCTAGGTATCTAAAGAATAAATAAATAGACGTGCCTTTTCCAGTGTTGAGTACTGTCTAAGCATATCTTAAAGTGGCAGGTATCATAGAAAGAGTATGTACTCTCCATTATGAAGCACTTAACCAATATATACCCTGATAAGACACCATGATATTCATTGCAGGATACAAAGTTGAACCTAATTTCAATAGTTCAACTCAAGTACAAATGAGTTACAACTAGGGGTGGGGAAGGTAGATACTGCCTAGGTATTAACTTGCTTCATATTACACAGTTAAAATGTATATAGTTTTCCAGAATTTTATTTCTGTCATTTCTAATTGGTATTAAAAATCCCAGATCATCTGGCTACAATTATAAAACTATTCAGTTTTGAGGCTTAGAACATTCAGCTTCCTGAGGTATTTGCCAAATATTTATAGGACGTCAGAGTATTCTGTGTAACTCTTGATAACAATTTTAAATATTTTGGTGCATTAAAACTAAAATTTCTCTTGTCATCAGAGACTTGAAAATAATCTAATAAAGAAGCTTAATCATCAGTCACCATTTAAATACCAAACAAGTATGCAGAGTCAAAAACGGAAAATCTGAAATAACAAGCTCTCCCAACCTCCCACAAAACACGACAATGATTCAGAACCTACAAGGTGGTGACTTCATTCTTAGAATTTCTGGGAAAAAAAGTATTTTATGCTCTATGGTTGAGTATATGTTAAAAGGAAAACCCACAAAAAGAGGACCATAATGTAATGCCACGTTTTTGTCTTTTTTTTCATAAATATCTAGTTTAGATGAAGATTTCAAATGATTAACACGAGGACAACTACACTCACAAATCTGTAATTATTCCTTCCCACTGTGGCATTTTCATAATATATACGGGTTTGAAATATTTGGGTTAAGATTGTTTTTATGCTGATGGACAATATGATAACTGTGAAATCAGAAGAACAGATAACTTACTGAAGATGGTCATGTAATAAGTCAAAGAAAAGTACACAATGAAGACAGCTAAGAACTAGAGTCCCACAAAGGCACCCTTCTTCCTATTGTATCAAGTGCACACTGTACCCTTGCTGTCAGAGTTCCCCATGTTCTCATCCATTCTATTTATACAATACATGAAGCACCTCCCGTTACTGAAGGCAGTTCTATTGCTTCTTAATGAAATTACAGGCGAATTCCTGCCTCTACGCCTTTACTAAGGAGTCCCATCAGTATAAAAGATCTTTCTCTTTTCCCCACTAACCCAAATCCAAGATACCATAGTACAGATCAATTCCTACTTCTTCAATGAAGCCTCCCCAACAATTAAAGGCTCAACTGAGGTCTCTCATATTCCAGTATCATATAGTCACCGCTTTCATACATAATATTAATTTTATTTCTTCAACTATACTGCAAAATACCTGGAAATAGTATCCATATTTTATAGTTCTTTTGTATTACCCATATGGCCTACTTCTCTGTTGGGCAAACAGTATCCCAAATACTCATTATAATTGATTTAATATTTTATTTTTAAATGTTAAGGATATTTCGGGGAACTTAACTTTAACTCTTAATGTTATAATCAGTTATGAGATACACTACCAGTCATTACATGCCACGTTCCTAAATGATTGAAGCAAAACGAAATAAATTTACGCTCTGATATGCTGTCTTGAATGGAAGGGAAAAAAAGCAGTATCAGGAACTGAATACCTAAGTGTTTCACAAGTGAATATCATGTAGAAGGAGAGGACTGAAAAATGCCACTCGGAATTAACTACAAACTGCCATAATCAAATGAACAAACATCATGAGTTCCACCGATACACGAACCACTACATTGGTGCTATCATGCTCATGTAAGTGAACTTCGCTGTATCAACTGTTAGATTCACTGTATCAAAAGCCACAAACCATATTCTCTGAACTCAGTTACTTGTCTTGAAAATGAAATGAAATGTCATTGGTCACAAAGGGAACAGAGTCAAAGAACTCTGATGGATCTCTTCAAATTTACCTATCAACCTTGCTAGACACAAGAGAACGAACGACTTGCCGGTAACAGCACGTTATTACGATAACACTGTGCCGTGCCGTATCTTAAAGGCCATGACAAGGGATAAAAATGAATTTTATTAATTATGTAACAGAGTGAGGACTATTCTATTCTACTTGAGACAATCGGGAGAGAAACAAACTCTCTCTCTTACCAGTCATCTCTAAAGTCCGAATTAAATAAACTGAAAAAAACCAAAACCTATTAATAAGAAGGATTCCTTTAGACAAAGAAGTCAGTTGATCTAATAAATGTTGTATGGGACCTTAAAACCCAAAAGTTCTGAAACCTTCAAGGGTAGCAGTATAAAACCAGAAGTATTCTGGTACCACTTATAGGAACCAAATATTTTTCCCAGAAATAAAAACATGACAGACAAAAAGGGAAAATATCTCTCCTTCAGCAATTGCTTTTTCACAGAAAGTATACTTATACACATATGTCTGTGAAACATGAATAATCAGAGTTCTCAAAGATTAAGTACTTTACTAACATAAAGCACAGTTTGTGTGTGTGTGCGCGTGTCTAGCAGTCAAAATAAGTACCAAAAGTAGTTACAGAATGGCTTTATCCCTCATGCTCTCACTAATTACCATCTTAAAAAATATTTTTTTTCATTATTTTACTTTTAGAATGTATAATCAGAATTTTTACCATGGTGTTGAACTTTATAGCACCATAATTTCAGAGTCCGTTTTTTTTCTTTTTCTTTGTGCATTTATATTCCATATGGAAGTTTGGTGACTACTCTGTTAAATAAAATGCTTCCAAGTTATAACTAGTTATAATACTCCACCATCCTTATAAAGCTCAATATTACAAGGCATCCATCCAATTAAAATTTTTTTAGATTATAAGGACTTTTTTTTTCCCCATAGAAATTTCCAAGAATAGTAAGTACTCTGTTATTCAAAAATTCTCTCCCTACCCACCCAACAACCTGAAGGCATGAGATATTCACAAATTCTCAAAGGCTATAAATGAACCTACCTGCTATAGGGATCCCTCCCAGACCTGTGTTGTGCTGTGGCGGGAGATTCAAGTCCAAGAAATTACTATTTGAGGTGGGGTTTGCTGTGTGGTTCAAGTGCATGATGCTATTGCGTGGAAAGGCCATCCAAGGATAGCGGGCTGCCTGGCCTGGAAAACTGAATGAATTATAAACTGCTCGGTGCTGCTGAAATTGAGGGAACCTCTGTGGCAAGACTGAAAAGGTACTATTGAGAGAGTTGGCGTTTGTCGGTGCAGCAGGATGCAGGAATCCAGAGCCCGGACCTTTGGCGGTTGTAGTGTGTGAAGAGGAGTTCTGAAGAGACGTGGGCGAAAGGGAAGGCTGGTCTTGGACTGACAGTTCCTTTTCAATCAGGTCTGCTAAGGCTTTTCGAGTGACGTCAAAGGGATCAAAACCCAAGTCATCCTCTGGTTGTTTAGAAGAACCAAAGCCAAATGCTGCTTGCCAGTCTGTGGAGGACGATACCGGGATTGTTTCTGTCGGGAAGACAATTAGTGATGAATTTTAAATACATAGTTTACTTGCATACTTAATGAGTGTCCACACTAGTGAAAGTTAAACATGTTATATTACAAGATAAAGGCAAATATAACCAAAATTTGTATGATTTCTTAGCACGTTAAAATTATAACATTATAAAAATCCTCATATACTTTTAGCAATGATTCCATTCTTATCAACTTCAAAAAAACTGAATGACAGAAACTGATTTTACTAATCAAAGAAAACAAAGTACTTGAAACCCAAATTATACTTTCAGCTGTTCATAATCCAAACCTGGAGAAAGTCATTTAAATGAAATAAGGTAACAAATGTGATGTAACAGAATTCAATTAGTAAAGTTTACTTTTAAAAATACATTTATCGGGGCGCCTGGGTGGCTCAGTCGGTTAAGTGACCGACTTCAGCTCAGGTCATGATCTCACGGTCCGTGAGTTCAAGCCCCGCGTCGGGCTCTGTGCTGACAGCTCAGAGCCTGGAGCCTGTTTCAGATTCTGTGTCTCCCTCTTTCTCTGACCCTCCCCAGTTCATGCTCTGTCTCCCTCTGTCTCAAAAATAAAATAAATGTTAAAAAAAAAAATTAAAAATATATTTATCAAAGACAAAGTCCAAGTAATTTTGAATATATGCTTTATATACTGTTAGGAAAAAATAACGTAACTTAATGAAAAAGTATCTACTTAAATGTTATTATTTTTTAAAACCGTCTGCTCCACTCATAATAGGTGCTATATTGTCAATGTTAACTTTATGGCGTCCTTCACATTAATAAAACTTACAATGAATAGAAATGAAAATAGCTCAAAAATGCCAAAATATAACCTTCAATATTAACTATCATACCTCTCTGTCATCTGGATAAAAAAAAAAAAATCTTACATTTAACTATGTAAACACAAATATGTTTAAATAGGTCAGCCCTTAATAATTCCTAGAGGAATAAGCATTTTATTATCAGAAAAATGATCTAACCCTTCATTTCTGAAGATATCTGTTAACACAGTAAGTTCTAGGTCATACAACTACTTATCTGGCTGTCTTATTCCACGCAGTTTAAATGTTTACAACTGCACGAAAAAGCAAGAGCGGGGACGGGGTAAAAACACATCCATGAGGTCTCATTCCAGTCTAAGTAAAATGATTCACATGCAGCAGTTCTGTCGTATACCTGATGTGAAGAGACTCTGTGGCTCTGGTGCTGTAGGCCAGTCACTGGATGTCTGTGGGGAGCCGGGGAAAGGAGGAAGCCCACTTGGGATCGGGTTGGGATGGCGAAAGTTATCTGAGAATAACGACTGTGACTCAGTTACTGCCCCTTCAAAAGGAGACCGTGCACTGTGATTGGATGAACTGATGGGGATGACAGGATTGGATTTTGATAAACCAGGTGGTGGTGAAGGCGTATCACTGTTAGATATCTAAATAAAATAGGAAGGGAAAAGAATAATCAATATGAAGTTTATACACTTTAATAAGCCATCATTAAAAAGGCTTGCAACAAAAGATATTAGAACAACGGTCTTCAAACTGGGGTGCTTAAGACTTTATGAGAACATGAATTTTCAAATAAAAATCCATTTTTCTTTTTTTTGGATTGACCCTCCTTGAAAAGACTAAGTCAGTCTCCTCTCCTTTCAGAACCTACCTTCTCTCACTTTATAAAGAAAAGAGTATTTCTCACTCTTTGACCAAAAGTGAAAACTTTCTGAGAGCAACAAAAATGTATTAGAAATATTCAGACCGGTGATAAGTGACTAATGACCTGATTCTTTTGCAAACTACGTGATTCTCAATACTTAAGAACAAAATGGAAAGAAGATCTAATCAAGTTATTTCTAAAACATCATGAAAAATAATTTTTAGGAGGGTGGCTCAGTCAGTTAAGTGACCGACTCTTGATTTCGGCTCAGGTCATGATCTCACGGTGCATGAGCTCAAGGCCTGCATGGGTCTCCATAAGAATAGCACGGAGTCTGTTTGGGATGTTCTCTCTGCCCCTCCCCACTTGCTCTCTCTCCCTCCCTCTCAAAATAAGTAAATACACTTTAAAAAAAATCTTTAAGAGAAATAATTTTTGGGACGCCTGGGTGGCTTGGTTGGTTGAGCGTCCGACTTCAGCTCAGGTCAAGATCTTGTAGTTCATGAGTTCAAGCCTTGCATTGGGCTGTCTGCTGTCAGCACAGAGCCCGCTTCAGATTCTCTTGATCCCCTGCTCACATTCTCTTTCTCAAAAATAAACACTTAGAAAAATAATTTTTATGATAAACCTTTATATAATTTTTTAATTTAAAAAAATTTTAAGTTTATTTAGTTTCAGAGAGACAGAGACAATGCAAGCAAGGAAGGGGCAGAGAGAGAATCCCAAGCAGGCTCTGTCCTGCCAGTGCAGAGCTAGATGTGGGGCTTGAACTCACGGAACTGTGACATCAAGACGTGAGCCAAAAACAAGAGTCAGACGTTCGACCGACTGAGCTGCCCAGGTGCCTCAATCTTTATATGACTCTTAGGTATTGAATTCATAGAAGGAGTTCAAAAATTCAATATTGATATAACACTCTTTCTTCCCCCCCACCTATATAAACAAGACACCTCAGCACTGACGTTTTAAAATGAAAACATGGCTAACAATATAGTTAAAACTTGTCTCCTTTACCAACAGGTAATATTCATCTATGGATGCATGAAAACCAATTTTAAAATAGCTCTATCTCGTTAAGAGATAAATGTCCAATACTAGTGTTTATGTTTAAAATTTTTATCAAATTCTGTATATATAAGTTGCTTTGATCAAATCAAAACTACAAATAAAAATTCAGAAGAAAGGGGTGCCTGGGTGGCTCAGTTGGGTAAGTGTCTGACTCTTGATTTCAGCTCAGATCATGATCTCACGGTCAATGAGATTGAGCTCTGCCTCAGGTTCTGTGTTGACAGCATGGAACCTGTTTGGCATTCTCCCTCTCTCTCTGCCCCTTCCCTGCTTGCATGTGCTTCTTTCTCTCTAAATAAATAAACTTAAAAAATTTTCAGGAGAAAGAAAATTGGCATTTTTTAGCCTTGTGTCAGAAAAACATTTTTTTCCAATTCAAAATTCATGTCTATTTTTATTTAAGAGAAGTATATGCCTGTCAAGAACAAACTATGTTGTATTAAGGTAATATTTTATAATGGCAGTGGAAACAGACAAATGAGTTCAGGGGAACAAGGAATGATGTAAAATTTATGATTGTTAAAAAAAAATAGCATGTATATATTTTTTTAAATAAAGGACAGAGCAACAACATTTTGATATCTGAATCTCTTAGAAACTTATTAAAAAGCAATGTAGTGCATTTATTTAAAAACACCAATATTTATAATATCCTGAAAATTACATCCTTTACAACTATTTTTAACTTATTATGAAAAAAATCTTTATTTCTTTGGAGAGAGAAGAGGATAGAAAGAGAGGGGAGGGGCAGAGTGAGAGGGAGAGAGAGAGAATTCCAAGCAGGTTCCACACTCAGCACGGAGCCTGATGCAGGGGTCAATCCCATGACCACGAGATCATGACCCGAGCTGAGATCAAGAGTCAGACAGATGCTTAACTGAGGCACCCCAAAAGCAGTGTATTTTAGATCTCTAAGTTTCTCAAAAACATTGTGGGGAACTAGCCAGTCTTTATGGAACAGATTAGAACTACATTTTTCTATGCCCATGTAAGAAGACGCACAGAGATTTATGCAATGAAAAACTAGCAAATAGACAAGATGATACAAAGCAGGACACAAAGATCAGAATCTCACTCAGTTTCACTGTGGATACAACTTTGAACTTAAACTATTTAGTTTGTTATTTCAAAGCCCACAGTCATTCGGGGATAGGGGCAAACTGTTGGAGGCGAGGACACTGCGAGATACAGAAGATTAAAGCTGACAATAAGCAACAAGGGGGGTATACAGCAGAGAAATAACTCTTAAGAATAAAGGTGGCATGCTAGTCTGAGACCATTTTGTAGATGGTCAAAAAGACCAGTAGTATCAACAGACTCATATGACACTAAAATACTGAGATACCATACAATATGACATATGGTCATAAGGATAAATCTGAGTCATCAAGAAAAGGTTAAGTTATGCTCTTACACAGTAATTCTGTGGAGGAAAAGAAGATTCATTATACTACATTTAAAAAAGGATATCCACTAAAAGTATTTTTAAATTGTTTCAGTAAAGTATTTTCCACTATCCAGAAAATTCACTTGCACAGAATGCTTTGCTTCAAGAGAATGGAATATAAACGAAGTAGAGAATCAAAGTCTTACCTGCTGTGAATTATCACCATTCCCTATACTGAGAGAATCTGAAGGTTTGTCAATGGGGCTGCAAAAAGAAAACACATAGAGTAAAATCAGAGTAAAGTCATTCTCCCACAAGAAAAACAAACACCCCAAAAGCCAGAAAAATAGATATTTTATCATCTTAACATTTGTTGATGCACTCTGATGTAAAGATATTGGTTTAGATGTTGAAGATACAAAGAAGTATAAGATCAAATCCCTACACTTGAGCAACTTAACTTACATTCTAACTAGATTCTCCAAAAACAATGGGTGAAACCATAACTTATGAAAAAAAGTACTGATTAAAGTGAGTACTATTGTAGTAGGTCAAAAATTTAATCCATTATTTAGCTTTGTGCGCATGATAAACACATTCCCCATTAAAATTCTTGGAATAATACTCACCTATTTTTCCCGGTGTTTAACAGAGGGCATAAGTCACCCAAATATTCTCTACAGGTTCTTAAGAGCAACAAATTTCCTTTACTACTTCAAAATCCTAGTTACAACCCTAGAGAAGGCATGTGTGTGTATAAATGCACACACACACGGTGCCTGGGGGGCTCAGTCAGTTGAGTGTCTGACTTCGGCTCAGGTCATGATCTCACTGTTTTGTGAGTTTGAGCCGACGAAACAGAAACTTTTGTGCAAACTATTTACTTAAAAAAGTTTTTTTTAATGTTTATTTATTTTTGAGAGACAAGAGAGACACAGCATGAGCGGGGGAGGGACTGCGACAAAGGGAGACAAAAATCTGAAGCAGACTCCAGGCTCTAAGCTGTCAGCACAGAGCCCAACACGGGGCTCAAACTCATGAACATCAGATCATGACCTGAGCCGAAGTCAGACGCTCACCCGACTGAGCCACCCCGGCGCTCCATAGTTTAAACAAAAACCTAAAACTTGACTTCCATATGGAGCAAATGCAGCATGACAGTAAAGTAACACATAACTGCTGACTTAAAACCAAAACAAAATCTTTATAAGCATTATAATACTGACCTAGCAAACCATTTCCATAACTAACTTTATTTAATCCAGCACATGAATAAAAGATAATTATGATTATATAATTATATAATTATAAAATTACATAATTATAAAAATACTAATACTTATTCTGATACAGTATTACAGGGAGACAAATTAAGATTCCAAATTTCTCAAAATTATTTTATTGGCCTGAAATATGTACAAAGTTATCCTGATAGGCAGACAACCTACTGGTACCACGTTTAATTGCTCTAGAAAAATTTAACAAGGTCTAGTACCCAATCACAATACCAAGTTTATCTTCTGCACAAACATCACCAGATGCTCTTGACTCTGACAAGTAGGTCTGGAATTCACTAAATATCATCTTTAGTTGTTATTATTCACAAAATATCAATTAATCAATTCATTTTAAGTTAAATGGGTAATACAAATAATTTTAAGATAGCGCTTTGAGCCCACTAAGTTTGGAGATACTTGGGGAAATGAGACAGGTACACACCAACATATATCAACCAGTGACAATTACTAAACGAACTGTTTCAAACAATAAATGTCATAGGTCTTTAAAAGAAAGAGAAGCCACCACAAGTGGGGCAATTAGGAAACATTTCCTAGGGGGTTCAAATTGAAGTAGGTCCTCAAAAAGATTTACACATTAGGAGAGGGAAGGGAAAAAGGAGGAAAGAACATTAAACGTAGGAAAAGCAAGCATATCAAGCATCAAAAGGGCACAGATAGGTTTGGGAAAGAGTTAAGTAATTAGTTTAGGTAAGACAGAGGATGCTTTTGACAGCAGTAGGAGGTAAGGACAGAGAGACAGAGAGTAGAACCAGAGACCAAGAGAAATTTTTGCACACAGAAATGACACAAAGCAGTATTAGAAAGATTAATTTGGTGGTGGCATAAAGAACAGACTGGAACATAATACAGATGATAATGAGATGAACTTGCAATATTTTCTAAAAAATTTTCCTGTGGTAAAGTACACTTAATATAAAATTTACTGTTTTAACCATATTTAAGTTCAGTGGTATTTTTTTTTTTCAACGTTTATTTATTTTTGGGACAGAGAGAGACAGAGCATGAACGGGGGAGGGGCAGAGAGAGAGGGAGACACAGAATCGGAAACAGGCTCCAGGCTCTGAGCCATCAGCCCAGAGCCCGACGCGGGGCTCGAATTCCCGGACCGCGAGATCGTGACCTGGCTGAAGTCGGACGCTTAACCGACTGCGCCACCCAGGCGCCCCAAGTTCAGTGGTATTAAATACACTGACGTTGTACAACCATCGCCATCATCATCCTCACCTCTTTTAATCTTATAAAACTGAAATTCTATACATTAAACAATTCCCCAATTTCTCCTCCCACCCGGTATCTGCCATTATACTTTGTTATAATTCTGACTACTCTAAATACCTCATATAAGTGGAATCAAAGAGTATTTGTCTTTTTGTGACTAGCTTATTTCACAATGTCTTAAAGGTTCATCCATGTTGTAATGTATCGCAGAATTCCCTTCCTTTTTAAGGCGGAATAATATTACTTTGTATGTATACCACATTTTGCTTGCTCATGCATCTGGCCACCGACACTTGCTTGGACTGCTTCCACGCTTAAGCTATTGTGAGCAATGCTGCTAAGACATAAATGTACAAATATCTCTTCAAGACACTGCTTTCAATTCTTTTTGCTATCTACCCAGAAGTGGAATTGCTGGATTGTACGGTAATTCTATTTTTTAATTTTTGAGGAACTGCCATACTGTTTTCCCCAGTGACTGTACCATTTTATATGCACAAGGGTTCTAATTTTCCCACATCTCTTTCAACTCTCATTTTCTAGCCCCCCCCTTTTTTTTTTACTATTTTTTATTTTTCTCTTTTTAATGTTTCAAGTTTTTATTTAAATTCTAGTTAACATCTAGTATAATATTAGTTTCAGGAGTAGAATTTAGTGATTCTGTTTTCTGCTTTTTTGGCAGTAGCCATACTGATGGGTGAGGAGGTATCTCATTGTAGTTTTAATTTCTATTTCCCTAATGATTAGTGATGTTCAGCATCTTTTCATGTGCTCAATGACCATACCTCTATATTCTCTGAAGAACTGTCGATTTGAGTCCTTTGCCTATTTTTGAACTGGGATATTTGATTTTTGTTGTTGAGTTTTAGGGATTGTCTGTATATTTTGGTTATTAACCCTTTCTCAGATATGTGATCTGCAAATATTTTCTCCCATTCTGTGGGTTGCTTTTTGTTTTTTTTTTTTTACTATGGACAGTGTCTTTTGAGTCACAAAATTTTTAAATGTTAATTAAGTGCAATTTGTCTACTTTTTCTTTTGTTACCTGTGATTTTGGTGTCCTGTCCAGAAATCATTGCCAGATCCAATGTTGTGAAGCTTAATCAAGCTTTTAATGGTTTTGCTGTGTGAAAGAATTTCAATCTAAAAGAACTAGAAAATATAAGAAGGATATTCTCATACATGTGCCCCCAGGAAGATAAACCTAAGGACTAAAAGACTGCTTTCTCAGAAATGTCTGATTCACAGGAAATGGATAGTGTTGATATTTTCTTCTGGCGGGGGGGTGGGGGGGGAATGATCAGAGGTTGTCCTGTATCGACCTTGGGAAGTTTTGCCAGAGGCATGAATGGAACAGGGCTTCAACTGGATTGATCTCACAAAATGGGATGAATTGAGCTTTGTATGAAAAAACGGAATGATTTTGTTAGCTCAGGAAAATTTTCAAGGCTGGTTTCCTTATTTTTTTTTTTAATTTTAACTGACTCGACCCCAACTTTCCCCTTTCCACTCACTGCGCATAAATACAACCTACCAAAACCCCTCAACGGACTCGCCACAGGTTGCTTGTTCCGAACTGCAGTTCCTCTGCTATTCCTGAATAAACTTATCTCCTTGAGCTTGTCTAACTTTGTTTTATTTACAGCCATCAATTGTTTTGTGTCTTAAATTTAAGTCACTGATCCATTTTGAATTCATTTTTTAATATGGTGTTAGGTAAGGATCCAACTTCATTCTTTTGCATGTGACATCTAGTTTCCTCAGCACCATTTGTTGAAAAGACTATTCTTTCCCCATGGAATGGTTCTGGTACACTTGTTAAAAATCATTTGACCTGTATGTGATGCTTTACTTCTGGGCTTTCTTTTCTTTCTGTTGAGTTATATATATCCGTCTTCAGGCTAATCCCACCGTTTACATTACTGCAGATCTGCAGTTATGTTTTGAAATCAGGAACTGTGCTTCCTCCAGTTTTGTTTTTTCAAGATAATTTTGGCTATGTGGGGTGCTTTGAGATTCCCTATGACTTTTAGGATGGGTTTTTCTATGCAAAAAAAAAAAAAATCACTAGAATTGTGATATGGATTGCATTGGATGTATAATAGCTTTGGGTTAAAGAGGCATTTAAATAATATTGTCTTCCAATCAATGAACATGGGATGCGTTTTCATTTATGTGTCTTTAATATCTTTCAGCAACGGTTTGTAGTTTCATTGTGTAAGTCTTTAATTTCCTTGCTTAGGAACTCCTAAGTTATTTTTCTTGACACTATGGTGAATACAACTGTTTTCATAATTTCCTTTTCAAATTGTTCATTGTTCACATACAAAAATACAATGGATTTCTGTGTATTGACTTTGTATTCTGTACGGAATTCATTTATTACTTCTAATCATTTGTTTATTTTGTGTGTGTAATCCCTAGGACTTTCTCCATATAAGACCACACTATTTACAAAAAAGATAATTTTTACTTATTCTATTTCTATTTAGATGCCTCTTCTTTGTCTTGGCTAACTGCTATGGCTGGAACATCCAATAGCGTGCTGAATAGAAGTGGTAAACGTGGGCATTTGCCTTGTTCCTTATTGTAGAGGAAAAGTTTTCAGTCTTTCACCATTAGAATGATGTTCACTGTGAATTCTTCATATATGGCTTTTATTGTGTCGAGGTAGTTTTCTTCCTAGGTTAAGTCATGAAAGGGTACTGACTTTTGTCAAATGCTTTTTCTGCATCAATTGAGGTATCATGTGTTTTATATCCTACATTCTGTTCATAGGACACATCAAATAGCTTAATTTTGTGTCAGACCATCCTTGCATTCCAGGAATACATTTTATCATGGTGTATAACCCTTTTCATGTGCTGAATTCTGTTTGATAGTATTTGGTTGAGGATTTCTGCATCAAAGTAAACAAGGCGTATTGGTCTGTAGTGTTCTGATAGTGTCTTTGGCATTGGTGTCAGGGTAGTGCTGGCCTCACAGGTTGAGTACGGAAGTGGTCTCTTCTCAACTTCTTGGAAAAGTTCGAAAAAGATTAGTATTAGTTCCTCTTTAAATGTTTGGTAGAATTCACCAGTGAAGCCATTAGGTCCAGGGCTTTCCCTTGTTGGGAAATTTTTGATTAGTGGTTTGATTGCCTTACTAATTATATACCTATTCATATTTTGTATTTCTTCACAATATAGTTTTGGTAGGTTTTTGTGTTTCTAGGGATTTGTCCATTTCATCTAGGTTAACCAATGTGTTGTCATACAATTTTTCACAGTACTCTTAAAATTCTTATTTATATAGAATCTGTACTAATATCCCCACTTTCTGATTTTAATATTTTGAGCTTTTTCTGTGTTTTTTCATAGTCTACATCTAACTGAAGGTTTGTCAATTTTCTTGATCTTCTCAGAGAGCCAACTTTAGTTTCATCCTTTTTTCTCTACTGTTTTTCTACTCTTGATTTCATCTTTCACTGCTCTTATCTTTACTTCCTTCCTTCTGCAAGCTTTGGGTCTAGTTTGTTCAAGTTGTTTTTCTATTTCCTTAAGTTGTGATGTAAGGTTGTTGACTTTGGGTCTTTCTTGCTTTTTAATGTAAGCACTCATAGCTATATATTTTCCCCTTAGCACTCCTTTAGCTACTTTCCTTAAGTTTTGATATGTTTTGTTTCCATTTTCATTCATCTCTAAGTATTTTCCAATTTCCCGTGATTTTTTTTAATCCATTAGTTGTCTAAAAGTGTTAATTTCCACAATGTTTTGAACTTTCCAGATTTCCTTTTGTTAATGATTTCTAACTTTATCCCACCATGGTCAGAAAAGATACATGGTATGATATCTATCTTTTTAAATCTACTGAGAAGTTGTGGCCTAACATATAATCTTATCCTGGAAAATGTCCATGTACATTTGAGAAGAATGTATATTTTGTTCTTTTTGGGGAGAGTGTTCTGTATTTGTCTGTCAGATCCAGGTGGTTTATTGTGTTGTTTAAATTTTCTCCTTACTGATCTACTATCTGGTTATTATATCCATTACTGGGAGCAGAGTACTGAAATCTTCAACTATTATTGTAGAACTATTTCTCCCTTCAGTTCTGTCAGTTTTGCTTCATATATTTTGATGTTTGTCATTAGATGCATAACGTTTGTAACTATTCTATCTTCTTGCTGTATTAACATACAATGTCTTTCTTTGTCTCTTGATTTAAAGTCTGTTTTGTCTGGTACTAACTAGAACAGGCATTTCTGATCTCTTTTGTGTACTATTTTAATGGATTATCTTTTCCATCCTTTCACTTTCAACCTGTTTGTGTCTCTGGGTCTATTGCAAATCTCCTCTAGACAGCATATACTTGGGTCATGTATTTTTATCCATTCTGCCAATCTGTCTTCTGATTAAAGTTGTATACATTTAAAGTAATTACTGACAAGGAAGTAGTTATTATGCCCTTTATGCCATTTGTTTTCTACATGCCTTATAGCTTTTCCCCCTTAATTTCCTGCAATACTGTCTTCTTTTGTGTTTAGCTGACATTTTTCTAGTGAAATGTTTAAATTTCTTTCTCATCTCCTTTTGTGTATACCCTAGAGCTGTTTTCTTCATTGTTATCATGTGATATCAATTCTACTGAACATCCTAATATTAGAATACTCTGTATCAACTTAATTTCAGTAACATATAAAAACTCTGCTCCTTTACAGCTCAATCCCAACCGCTTTCAGTGTTTACACTAATACACTGAACCTTAAACGTATTGGACTCTTAAATCATGCAGGAAACAAAAAGTATAGTTACAAATCATTGGTACAATCACACTAGCTTTTATAATTGCCCATTTATTTACCTTTACTAGTGTCCTTTCATTTTACCTAGCAGGACACCTTTGAGCATTTCTTGCAGGACAGGTCTAGAGCTCATGAACTCCCTCAGCTTTTGTTAATCTGAGAATGTCTTAATTTCTCCCTTTCTCTTGAAGAACAGTTTTGCTAGATATAGAATTCTTGGTTGACAGTTTTTTTCTCCTAGCACTCTGAATATATTGGCCCACTGCCTTGTGGCCTCCAAAGCTTCTCATGAGAAATAGGCCAAGGATCTTATTGAAGATTCCCTCTACATGATGATTCACATCTGCTGTTTTCAAGATTCTCTCCTTGTCTTTGGCTTTTTAATAAAAATTTGATTTATTTATTAGATTTTACTTTGATTTGATTTTGGTTTGATTACAGTGTGTCTCAATGTTTATCTCTTTGAGTTCATCTTAGAGTTCCTTGAGGTTTTCAGATGTTTATATTCATTTCTTTCATCAAAGTGGGTAAATTTTCAGCCATTATTCCTTCATACGTTCTCTCTGCACCTTTCTCACTTCCCCTTCTGGAACTCTGACAATGCATATGCTGGTCTGCTTGATGGTGTCTTACATACAGGTTCCTTAGGCTCTCTTCACTTGTTTTCAGCCATTTCTCCTTGTGTTCCTCAAACTCCTTAATTTCCATTGTCCTTTTCAAATCTGCAGATTCTTTCTTTTATCTACTCAAATCTGCCTTTGAATCCTCTGGTAAATTTTTCATTTGAGTTACCATACTTTTCAGATCCAGAATTTCTTTTTGGTTTCTTACTTTTTAATTGATATTTCCCTTTTGTTCATACTTTTTTTTTTTTAACCTTTCTCCACATCTTCCTTTACTTATTTAAGAATCTTTAAAAGAATTGTTTTAAAAGTCTTTGTCTACTATATCTGCCATTGGATCTTGTTCAGGGACAGTTTTTGTTGGTCATTCTTCTGTTAGTTATTGCTTCTTTTATATGCGCTGTGATTTTTTTACTGAACACTGCCCATTTGAGTCTAGTAACATAGTACCTCTGGAAAACAGATTCTCCCCCTTCCCCACTGTTTGCTTTTTTTTGTTGTTTTTTTGTTTTGTTTTTTTCGTTGTTTGGTTTGTTTGTTTCGCAAAAAGTCTCTGTGCCAAAGGTCAGTCTAGGTATAAACTTAAAGTCTTCTCAGGTCTTTTCTGAGCCTTTCTCTGGTCATGCACAGTCTAAGTCACTAAGTTTCTTCATATATGCAGTTGTTTTTGAATGTCCTAGTCTTTAATGTCTAGTACCCAAAAGGAGTAAAAGAAAAAACTGAAAGGGGGGAAGAGGGGAAGGGTGCCAGTCCTTTAAATCCCCTGGATATTATTTCAGCCAAAGGAGGGGTTTGCAGCAATGGCTGCCTGCTTCTTTGTCAGCACCTCTGTGATCAGAAGAGGTAATCAGCAATTAGAGCAAAGATCCTCAATACTGGAAAGACAAGGTTCTTTTTGCCTACCCTGGCTCCTGCAACCTATGCATAAGCTGTTCCAGGAATATGTGCACAGCTGCTGGCCATGTACTGGCAGTAGGAGACAGATAGCTGCTGCGGCCTTAGAGCTGAAATTGACCAAAATTAACCCCAAGTCTTTCAGTGGAATTTGCAAGCCTTCAACAAATTTCAGAGTTCCAGAATAGTTACATCAGACAGATTCTGCCAGTGCAATTGTTGTCCAGTTTGGGAGACAGATTCATGGTGCCACCTACCCCACCATCTTCCTCAAATCTGCACTGTTCTTATGATAGAATAAAGGAAGGCTTAAAGGTGAGAACAGCAGAAATAACAGAAACAAAAGATTGAAAGCAAGACATTGCTTTCTTGGTCTCGGTTCAGGTTCTCAGCCACCACCATTAAAGAGCACTAAATATTAATTTGCAATACAGGTGAGGTTAGTCTTGCTAATGTCAAGGGCAGCATATGAAAATCTTACATTCAGAATAAATCTTGATGTGTCTGGATTACAACTAATCAGAACACCTTATATCATCCAGTCCACCATGCCAACCTGCAGTTTTATAAGTACTAATTCATAGCATTTGATGCTCTACCTGGGGAAGGTTTACACAGATGCTTAAAAATTTCTACATCAGTGTCCTCAAACCAAAGATAGCTGCTAAAAAACAGAACCGGGGCAAGGTATCAGTCAATTTTAATATATTCTTCAATTTATTTTAAAATTAACTATTCAAGGAATAATAAGTGAAAAGCTTTAAGAATAAAGATACAACTAGAAATTTTTTTTTCCTACATGGGCTGTAAAAAAACAATTGTAGTTAAACCTGCCACTGTAAGTGCATCTATCGGTGCAAAAGTAGAAAATACAGACGGGAGAATCCCTGCTAATGCATGTATATCCCAACAGAAAGAAAAGTATTTTTATAAATCCCAATTCCAATAAATGTGAACTCCTAGGGTCTCTAATGGCTGGACAGCTAACAGTTATCCCAAGGCTACGATGAACAAGTAAGAGTTTTCACAACTTCCCTGGCATCAGGTGTTGAACTTCCTTTCTCATCGAGCTATGTGTCTGCTTAAGCTACAGTCACATTAAATACCTGTTGTTTTACATTCAACATCTACCCATCTATTATCATACCAAATTAAAAAAAAAAAAAGGAAAATAAAATTTAATAAATACCACATTTAATAAGGAAGAGAGAGACCTACTCCATGAAATGGACTATTTTCTGGTCAAGAATTGCCAAGTCCTAATGATACCTGATGAAAGAAGATTGGATACACTAAGATAAACTGCACAGGGCTTTTTTATTTAAAAACCTGCAAACTAAAAAATCTACGGGTTTTCTTTTTTTGCTCCCCCTCCCCCCACAAAGTTTATTAGCCACTTCTGTTCAGAAAGGCCTCTTTCTGAACAAGTCTGTTCCTCTAAAATAACGAGGGGGGAAACACCAAAATGCATGGGGCGCACTTTCATTTGCATCTCAAGTTACACTAGAAGCATATCATAGAGAAAGGTTAGCTATCTCCTGGGGTTCCCTGGGAATGGCTCTAGAGTAGGCTCCAGCTTCAGTTCTCGTCCCAGGTTTGGCTCTAGCACTCTGTGATACCGTGCCTAGTGTGGGCTCCAGTGCTGTGGCCCCAGAACCAATCCTGCCTTAAGCAGTGCCTCTAACCTCAGACCCAGCTCTGGCCCTAATGCCATCCTGGGCTCCAGCTGTAATGAATCTGATTCTGGCTCCAGCTTAAGCTCCAGTGGCTGTTGCAGCTCATCCATCTGTCTGTTAGACACCGAAATGAGCCTGTGTTTCAGGTACTTCCTCTGTTCTGGAGATTAAATTTCTCCTGGCGGTAGTACCCAAAAGCCTCATCCTAGGGGGATTCAGGGGAGAGGAAACAGAGCACATTCTCAAGTAGGTCTCCCTCAGTAAGCAGTTGGTGGTGGTGGATGAGTTCGGACAGCAGGAGTGACTGCAGTACCACCTGGAATTGGGTGGCAGAGAGCAGATCACCTTATTACCATCCTGATGTTCCACACAGGAGCGGGTAATGCCCCCTTCCAATGATTTGCTGAAGTGTAGTAGAAAGGCACCAAAGACGGGTCTTCTTCAGCAGCTAGTGCTCCTGGCTCCAGCTCATAAAGTCCATGATGTGGCCATCATTCCACAGATTCTTTAGGTGGTCAGGTACCAGGTCCAGATTTTTGTTCAACCATGTCCAGAATGGTAGATTGCCTGGGGGGGCTCTCTTGCTTAGCGAAGTCAGTCCAGGACAACAAGGTAGCCTCAATCCTAGAGTTTTGACCAAACAGCTTGTCCCTCAGCATGCTCAGCTGCTCCGGGTTAAGGTCTTGGTCAACAGAGGAGGAGAAATGCCAACTGAGAGCAGGGCCCAGCAGGCTCCAGGAAGGCTTGGGGGGCTGGAAAAGAACCGGTTCTGAGGGTTTGAGCTAAGCAGACTGAACCACAGAACCAAGGCCTAAGCAATTGAGTAGGGTCATGTTAGAAATAATCACACAAAGGGCATCTGTTTTAGCTCCTGCTTCAGATCCTGGTAGGTGTATCTAACCATGAAGGTGATAATGTACAGTTCCTCTGTTGCAATCAGCATCCTCTACTGCTGCCCTTTCTGGATCCAACTAAATGTTACTCCACCAGAGTCAGGTAGCCAGAATTATACTTTAAACCCTGACTCTGTCCCCTCTCAGGGGCCAAAGTTTTCTGGTTTGAAGTTAGAATGTTGAAGTTCTGAAGGCCTTGTAACTGAGAAGAACTTCTGTGGAGTCTTCTGTGGACTACAATGGAGACCTGTAGTCAGTAACCAACGCCTTCCTGGAGTCTCACCAGCAGCCTTGTAGGACAGTAAACTTCCTCCCATTCCTGAAGATGAGGGGCCGGTGGGGAGTTAGGGGTATGCGAGACTAGGTTTCTACCACAAATGCTTTGTGAAGCAGACACTATAGCAACTCTGTGAACTGGACCTTCCATAGGTCCACCTCTTTGGTCAGAGAGTCATCCTGATAGCTAACCATGTGACTCAGTCCCTTCGATTCCTTCAGCAGCTAATACAGGTCAAACAACAGCTTTGCTCCAGCTGTGAACATTTCTCCAGCTGTTCCACCTATGGTCGGGGGGGGGCTCCAATGCACATGTTTCGCTGCTGGACTTTCCATGCCTCCAACTTTGGCAGGAGCTCAATTAAGGGAGATAATTGGCCTAGCAGTGTTTTAAAGG
>NW_024412391.1:11494840-11721171 GCF_014898765.1 Herpailurus yagouaroundi | reverse complement strand
ACACTGAAATATAGAGTGTATATCCAGAATCTGTTTCTGGAGATTCTGATTCAGTTAGTCTAAACTGTGACACTTGGTATTTGATGATTACTATGCTAGTAGAGTGAAAAGGAGCATTACTACTAGATTTTAGGGCTTGAAAGAATCATCAATACCAAACTTAAAGACTCTTTGACAGATACACCACAATTCACAATTATCTGCAAGCAGATGACAGAGCTACACCTCTGTTTGAATCTTCTGATGCTTAGCCAACTTTGCTAGCTTCTGACATGTCCCAAAGACAGTGCCCCAATTTGACTTCCTTTCTACTTCTTGGTAGTGATACCAACCAAATTCCTGAAAATAGTCTCTTGGCTGCTTTCTAAAATTTACGACATAAAACAAGTAGTTACATAGTAAAGGATCAAAGAAAAGACCCTTTCCCAGGGCTGGGAGTAGGACAGAAAAAGTACTGAGAAGGTCTAGTTCTCCTTTTTGTCACACTGAAAAGATAAAGTCTCCATGATTGTGCTAATTATGGTTGCATTGTGGAAATAAGGTACAACTTAATGTTAACATAAGGGACATTTCCAAATTTCACTGTCATGTTACTGTATACACAAATCCATATTTACATTGCTCCTAAATTAAATATTCACATATTCATTTAGAAGAATTCATTTTAATTTTTCATGCTTGCCAGTCTTAAATAACTGAGATAAACATCTGATAAACTTCAAAGAACAAATTTAAGTTATAGACAGGTAGCTTGCCTTTACAGAATTTATTTGATACAGGCTTCAAATATACATCAACATTTCAAGTATTACTTTACTACTAAAATATGGCCACATCTTACATAATGTGGCACAATTAGCTATTAACATGATAAGAAAAAAGTGCATCAATAATCTGGACTGATGACAGTTTGGCAAATAAGATTTTAATTGGAATTTTCTCAATAACTCCAGAACATACTGACCATGAATGAAAATAAACGCTTTGATTATAAGTAATCACAAAAAATTAATTATTAATATTAAACCTGAAAGATAAACATCCACCATCGTAAACATATCACAGGCTGTAGCCAGCTTTCAAAAGCACCAAGTAAAGTCTCCATCTATTCATTTTAATTTTGTATTTCAGCAATAAAGGTTGATCTTTTAAAAGATACTATATATTTAAGTTGAATTTAAGTACACAATTGCTCATTTGATGTGTCTTTTCTTCTAAGAAATAAGGGCACCAACAACCCTATTTTTAACTAACCCTCTCCCCACATTCATTATTCCCCACCGTCTGGAAAAGAATAGCAGTGGCTCTCTAACTTTTTTGAAAATACTTTACTTAGGTGGTACAAGATTCCAGAACTCACTCACTAGTTTTCCAGTATGTATGTGCACATGTGAATTAACTTTGTATTTCCAAATAAAGAATGGAAATAAAATTTCTTAAGAGAAATAAGAAAAAGACTCTCAGAACTAAGGTCAGAAAAATCTTGTAACCCACTGATTTTAATATACATATAGTTTTAGTAAACCTTACTAATTCATCTACTTAGTATACTAGTAAGTAGCCCCAAGTTTCATGCCAAAAAAAAAAAAAAAGTTGGGACCTGTAAATCATTTATCTATTATCAAAGAGGGAATGCCTTTCTGGGGATCCATTTTAAAAAAAAATTTTTTTAGGCCCACCTCTCATGGCACTTGTCCACAGTTTGAGAATCACTGCTTTATACCACTCCTGAAATCACTTCTGCCTGTAAGTATCAGCATACAAGGGCAATTTACAATCATTATTAGGTCATGGGTCTTATCTCCAGAAAAATGTACACACGCACACAAAATCAGATAAAATTTCAGAGTTCACAGATGTGCGGAAGCCTGTTCATTATTTAATAAGCTCTATCCAAGACTATTTTATACAAGTCTCCAGGCCATACCTTTTCTAGATCATATCTGACTAAATGATGTCCGGGTAGGAGAACAACGTTCAGGCAGTGACCACTCCCATTCTGCTCAATAAAGAAGGCACTCTGACTATGCCCTCAGTCTATCAGAGCTTATGCTTGATTTTCAATGAAGAGACATCCACGATTTTAAAAAGACATGCATTTTCTTTCGGTATAACAAAAACTGACAAATTTCCTATAGAAATTTTCCTTTCACCATTTCTTTAGCTTATGCTCTACTGCCACCAAACTGTGTTTTAGGAAAGCTTTTGCTTAAAATACCATTAATTCCTTAGATTTATGGTACATCGAATTTATCCTGAGATAATAAGCCTTACAGACCAGAGATCTTCAAGGTCAAACTATATATTAGTTGTGACATAGTTTTCTTTAAGTGAGCTAGTTTGATTCATGTTAGAGTTTTGATTCATGTTTAAAGTCTCTTAAGAATTTTACTTCTTCTAGACTGAGCAGTGGCAGAGTGGGAGCATGAACTTGGGCTTAAAAGTGGCAGCAACTTTGTTCAGAATCTGGTTTATCACTTATTTGTGTAAGGGTACTGGTGAATTATTTCAACTCTCTGAGTCTTGCCAGTCCCAGCTTTTCTTGCCAGCAAGATAGTAGTGATATCTACCGCACAGGACAACTGAGATTAAATGAACACAAAGGACATCAACCTTCTTTTCACCTAAGTCTAAATTGAATCATCCTCATTTCTTCAACGGTGGCTTATCTGAGCCACAATAACAATTCATATCCATTTACCTTGAGTGATCTACATACCCAATAATTTGCTCCCCAAATGCTTATGTAGGCCTGCCTACTTACTGTCCCTGGGCATAGCAGCCCATCTAGGTACTATTCCTTTCACAGTTTTTAGCTGGGGCACAAAAAGTGTCTCAACCTAAATAAAGGTATTTCAAAGTGCCAAACTTAAAATACCCAGTCCTTAAGCATCACTACTGTATGGCTTCCTTATTCCCCACTCTCATCATTTGTACTCATCGTTTCAAAGTAACTTATTAATATAGAAAGATAGCACATCTACACTCAATCTGACTGATATACTCTGAAATGCATAATGATGGGGGGGGGTGGTAAGAACAAACAACACACACCCTTTTATAATTTACTGTTCACTTAAGTGAAATAGGAGTAAGACATATTATAAAAAAACACACACAAACAACTTCATATATATCTGTATCAGGACCATGTCAGGGTTCAGCAAAGATTAAGTAGCTAAGATACTCTGTACTTAATATTTGTACTCTGGCTTATTTAGAAATAAGAGGAAACTACATTTTGGGTTTAGTGTCAAGCCATAAGGTTCCAGATTTTGTTACAAATTCTTGTAAAACTGCTATTCACTACATATGAATGATAAGAGAAAAAGAAACCTTCTTCCCTAGAAGGCTTAATTCTCAACTTATTTTGAATATGAAAAAGATATCTCTTGGGTAGGACCACGGAAAGAGTCATACTATTCGTCTTTCTAATTTGACAAGTCTTCCCTGTGGGAAGAAGAAAACTTATCTATAAATTCCTACCTATCACTACACCCAATAGAGTGACAATGTGGAATGGAGACCAAAGTGGACCTTCAGTATTACTGACAGTCAGTTGAACTTAACCTTTTGCAGGGGTTGGCATGGAAAGAAAAGAAGCTACGGAAGCTGGCCAAAAAAACAACTCTGTGTACCTTGGGCCATCAACTGTCCTTAAATTTCAGGAACCTGCATTAAACAAACAAAAAATAACCCTTCTCCCTCCCCAAAGAAACCTTCCTATATCATGTACTTATGCAAAGCACAGGCAACCATATCAAAATTTACTCTGGTCCTAGCTGAGGTTCAGCAGCACTGGCTTTGGGCAGTTATTAAATGAATATACTGTTTTAAGTCCCCTTTTCTCTTCTTTTTACTCCATGGCATCAAGGTCATTCTTCTCCTGCTACTGAAATAGCCATAAATGTGCTGACTATACTTTATATGAAGGCAAAGTTAATAAAATAACTAGTAAATCTATTAATAACTGGTCACACACACACAAAAAAAAAGTTAAAGAAAAACTAAGTACTTGTTATAAATCCCAAAAGGACATTTGGTAAAGTTCAATTTTCACTTTCAATCTAAAGAAAAAAAACTCAATAAATTAAAAAAACTCAATAAATTAAAAATAACAAGGTATGTTCATACTGTGGTGAAAACTACTTATCTCAAATAAATGGTTAAAATCACACTTAGGAGTGACTAAAACTCTGGAGGCACCCCTGTCAAATAGGGAGACAGACCCATAAAGAATGAGACAAGGATTCCTGATGGCACTACTTTCTAAACTGTTCTTTAATTCTTAGCCCAGTTATTCTCAAATAGGAAGAGGTGGTGGTGGGAGATCCAATACAATAAAACAGTGAAAAGACACCAAAAAAATTCTTTCCTAAGAGACACAAGAGACTTAGAGATATACCATGCTAATGGTTGAGAACACTCAATGTTATATTGCAGAATGTAAATTTTTCCAGAACAAGTATTTTGAAACACAAATAGATTGGTCAAACTAATTGGGGAAAGTTAGTTCTGTATAATGCACATAAAACACTTAAATACATCAATAAAACATAACAAACAGATATGAATTCACAATCCATAAAACGTTCATTCACTCTATTAATCAAATACAAATTAAAATGAGACAGTTTTTTTTTTTTTTTTATCAAATTGGTAAATGCGCAGAAATAAATACTCAATTCAAGGAAATAGGTACTCATAATCTTTGACTCAGCAGTTCTACTTCTAAGAGCACCAAAGCTATAACCAAAATATTTGTATGAAAAAAATGTTCATCACAGTGTCATAAATAAGGGCACCAAAATGAAAATAATATACACCAGCAGCAGGTTGGTTTAATAAATTTCAAATGCTCATGTATAATGAAATACCATGCAGCCATAAAAAAATTATATTTTCATGACACAGGAAAATATTCATGATAATGGGTATTAAGTTTTAAAACATAACAAACCAATGTATTTTGTGTATATATACATTCACAAGAAGGAAAAGGACTACAAAGAAATACACACTGAGAGGAAATACATCAAATTGTTTTTAGTGAAAATGTCTTGAGTATTGAGATCACATAGAGGATTTACTTTCTTCTGTATGCTTTTCTATTATTTTTCAAATTTCCTTAAGTAGAAATATATTGCTTTTATATTCAGGAAATAAAAAAACGTTATCTCAAAGAGATAGTCTAAATTTTAAATTTCTAGTCTGAATTCTCCAGGGGCTATAAACCCAGAATATGGTTTTAATTAGAGTGATATTTTTAATGAGAACAATAATGTACATAACTGTGAAAAGCATCTGGAATAAATTTTTACTATAATAACCCCATTCTTATATGAAGCACTACAGAATTAGCAACCAATGAGGTAAGGAATAAAATATGGTTCATAATAAAGTAAACATACAAGGGTAGAAAGGAGTAGGTACAAAAAGATCAATGGAAAGGGTCAAAGCTTATCATCCCCAAAAGATTTCTCTTGGACTTAGCTTTTATTCTTAGCTTTGACAGGCGCAAATTTCACACAGTTTACTATACAGTAATTTTATGTTTTGTTCTGTAGGCTCTTTTTTATATATTTATATACACATGTATATACATGTGCATGTATGTGTTTATACAAACAATTTGAATAGCCTTTTAAGTGATCTTTACTATCAAGATGAATAAACTTAACCAGGACTTCAGGAATTTGAATACAAGAGTACACATTTGAAGAAACTGACCTGACAACAATGCATGTAGTTATTATTAGCTATATTTGGAAAATGGCCCTTACATTATTTTAGTGCCAAATAGATGCTGGACTACAGCAAGCAACAAGCAGATGTTTAGCATATTACTTAAATTTAACTTTGGAATAATTTTTTTTAAGAAGCAAATCAACATATCTAAATTAATTATAGCTATTTACTTAAAATGAATCCATTTTATAAAAATTAAACTTACCAAATCAAAAGAAAATTAACAAGAGCCTAACACACCAAACTTAAGGAACATTCAGGATAGAGTACAACCCCCAAATTATTGTTTTTATTAATCATACCATTTTCTGACAGGCCACAACCAAATATAACCCAAAATGTGAAGATCACCATTATCAGAATGAGACTCAGTACCTAAGACTGTAAGTTTATTTAAACATTGACATAGCACAGGTCTACACAAAAATAAGCCGTTTTCTATGATGAAAAAGATTCTGAATCCTCCCCATTTAGAGAACTTTAGTGATTTCTGCAACTAGAAAACCACAAATATGTGTGTCTCCAACATACAATGCTTCAGATTAACTCCCACTCTTCCTTTTCCAGTATTTCCCCCACATTATATCAGGAGGGAAACCTTAATTAGGTAAATAAGAGCCTTTCAGTAACCAACATCCCTTAATTTCCTTTTTTGCAAGGAGGGCGTTCTCAGGGTCCAGGGCAGTCTGCAAATCAACGCAAAGGGTAGCCATCAAGAGGCTCATTGATGTGTTACCAGGGAGCAGCAGGCAGCAAATATTCAAACCCAGAAACTGTGACTCAACATTTCCTATTTGGTGCAACAACTGTGCACAAATGATACACACTGTCAAGAAGGATTCTGCCTGAAGAAGATGTAGAATGAAAGGAGAAGATCGACAGACATGAAGGGAAGGTGTCTGATCAAACTAATATCGGTACTTACGTATCATACCTCTGCAGTGGCGTCACTTTGTTCTTATTCTTATCAACTGAACCCGTGGACAGTTGAAGAAAATTGGGGTTTAATTTATACAATTCTTGAAGTAGTTTCTGTTCATATTCTTGGTGTTTACCCGCCTAATGAAAGAAGAAATAAAAACTGCAGTGGGGCTCATAAAATGGCTGCTAAAAATTAATAACTTTCCAAATTATTAAAGAAATCCTCAATAAAACATGTAAAAGTTTTTCATGGCTTTAGAGAACCTTGTGAGGATGATGCCACAGAACCACTAGACCAATGAAAGTTCTTCCAACAAAACTATGTGATACGTATACCATTAATTAAGGCATTTCATCAACCGCTTTATTGTGCAAAAAAGCTTATTAATAGTCAACTTTTTTGCTACCTCAAAAAACTAGAGTCCCTTTTAAACCTATTTCCCCATCTTTCATCTATGAATGAAGTCTTCTAACAGGCCGTTACAGAACTTTCCGAATATCACCAAAAGTAATTAATCTAACTTTTTAAAAGAGACTAAAAACTATACAGAGGTCTGGGTGGCTCAGCTGGTTCAGCATCTGACACTTGATTGCAGCTCAGGTCATGATATCACAGTTCGAATTCAAACCTTGCGTCAGGCTCTGAGCTGAGAGCACGGAGCCCTGCTCCTTATTATATCTCTCCCTCTCCCTCTCTCTGCCCCTCCCCCACTTAAGCTCTCACTCTCTCCCTCTCAAAAAAAAAAAAAAAATTAACATTTAAAAACAACAAAAAATCCAAAAACAAACAAACAAAAAAAACAAAATAATCAGACTAACACTGTGAATAATACACAGATGAAAAGTCTTATTACATTTTTCATTATCTTGACACTAAGTACAAATTCCATTAATTTGTTTTTACATAAAAATTAATATATTTTAAATTCCAGACTAGTTTGGAGTTTTATAAATAAAATTTTACTGGAACAGTCATGTTCATTTATTTACTTGCTGTCTATGGTTGCTTTCTGCTATAACAGAAGAATTGACTATTTGCTACAGAGACCATTTGGCCCAGAAAGCCTAAAATATTTACTGACTGGCCCTTTACAGAAAAAGTCTGCAGATCACTGCTCTATACACAAAAAAGAGAAATCTGTATTTACTGTAGTCAGTAGCAGTATATCAGAAGGCAATGTCACAAACATTATGGGAGCAATTAGGCAAAGACTATTTCTGGAAAACTAGTCCAACACAAAAATAAATCCCAATGAAATTATTCTGAATAACTTTCTACTATTTGTATGTATATTACAACTGAAACGACATTTTTACTTACCTTCAAGGATTGTTTACTTATCTTAAAAGTGTGGTCTAACTAGATGTTATGGGAAAACCAAATCCAGAACAGGACAGATCAAAACAGAAACAAAACAATAAAAACAAGCAAGGGCAATATCATCTAATCGATGATGATTCGAGTATGACTGTATCATATATACTGCACAACTTATCATTCCCTATTCTTTTTTTTTAATGTTTAGCTATTTATTTTGAGAAAGAGAGAGTGAGAGAGAGAGAGAAAGCGCATGCGTGGGGGAGGGGGCTGAGAAAGGGAGAGAGAAAATCTGAAGCAGGCACCACGCTTTCAGGACGGAGCCTAATGCGGGGCTTGATCTCACAAACCATGAGCTCATGACCTGAGCCAAAATCAAGAGTCAGACGCTCAAACAACTGAGCCATCCAGGCGCCCCACATCGTTCCCTGTTCTGAGAGGCGCTCCTGCCTGTTTCAAATGGATCTACAAATGTTTCATACAGCACTAAAGTTTGAGATATGCAGTAACAAGGAAAGAGCTGATGTTTACTGTGATATAATCTGTTCAAATTTCCTTTGTATATAGAGGAAGTGTTTTAATAAAGAAACCTCCTTTCAAATTAATTAATTTTAAACTCACATAAAGAAAAACAGATGAGTTCATCACAACAGTGAATTTTAAATTGTTAAGAAAAAATACAGTCAGATGTGGATTTTACATCTTTAAAACGTGAAAAGCCTTGAAATTTTTTTCTACAATCAATACTTCGGGAGATATTCTGGCTTTTATTAGCAACTAAAAGCTGAAACTAATATTCAAATGATTCTACAGGGGTAGTCCAGAGAGACAGGTTAAATCCCATTACAAGTAAGTTCCAAGGGGCCACCTATCCATTTTCATTTATAACTCAATAATACTCAAAAAAGAGATCAAGTAGGGCTTAGAAACTCTTTAGACAGAGATTTTCATTGTAATAGTAGCATGAGTAGTGCATATTCTCTACTTGTCAAAACTAGTTTGAAGTGGTTCAACCTTAAATTTTATCCAAGAAGGTTTTATTCAAAGAAAGAAAACAAATTAAGAAGCATTTATTAGATAAGAAGTCATCTGTCCCCATTAAATATCACAGAGACCTTATTTTAACACTGTTTTGGGATCATCAAGAAATACTATCAAGACATACCAATGAATTGATTACAATGAGACTTAATCTGTAGTAACTCCAAGTCAAAAAAAAAAAAAGTATTTCATTTTATTTAACAATCTGCTCTTAAAGGCGACCCTACTAGACTTTCTCCAGCTTGACCTAGAGAATCAAAGTTGGCAATCAATGCTGCCCCCACCTCCTAAATGAGAAGGGTGTTCCTGCAAAAGTCCACAGCAACAATCTGAAGACCTCAGCTACAATAGGGAAATGCAGCATTGTGCTTTGGTATAATCCTCATTTAATATGCATGTGGTCAACATTTTTACTTGTAAAGGCCTGTTTATACAACAAATTGAAAGGAGACTAGAGGACAGAAAATATAAAAAAGAACATGGGATAATAAACCTTCAACTCATGACACTGATTCAATGTACACTTTCATGGGGAGAATCATTTTATAAAAGTGTTACCTTATCAGCAACATTCGATAGGTTTATTATTATCTAGCATGTTCTATAGAGTGGAAATTAGCAAGGAAAAACCTCATAATTACAGTAACCCACTTAGTTTTCATTTTGCTGATATTCCCACTAAAGTAGCATTTACCAAAATGCCTTCGTTCGCCAATTAAGTTCTGAATGTACATTCCCTTCCTGGATATGTATTAGCACATTAAAGACTCTGAGAAGTCCTGTAAGAAAGAAACCTATTTATCTTCATTCACACTTAATGGACTACCAACCCATCTTTATTACAACAATAATTCTGTAGAACTGATATTCCATGGAACACTGGAAAATGCTACTTTAATAACAATTAAAAAAATAGAATTCCTAGTTTTTGCTTTTGTAATTTTAACTTATAAAGAAAAATACTCCCTTTTCCGCAAAGTTTATAATTCACATTAATTTACTACCTGCATTTCCTCTTTTGTGAAGCTGGCCGCCTCATCCCCCAATTCATGTAGATACATGCAGTCAGGCTTCGGACACTGCATATTCTTTAAGAAGTAACTGCAGTATTTTGTTGTACCTAGAGATGCCTGTAGGAGAGTTGGGGAGGGGGAAAAATGACCCAAAATGTGAATTGACACAATGAAGATTTCCATCTTTGGTGTTTTCACTTCACCTAAAATGAGGCATCGATGTAACCAAAACAATAAGTAAGGCTCTGAATACTGGAGAACTAAACTATTACTAAGCAGAATTTATTAAAAATGATGCTCATTTGGAAGAACTAAAGAACCACCCCCCCCGCCCCCCGCCCAAGTCTATGGTTTCCAGAATCTGAGTACCCAAATCTTCCCTAGGGATCAGAAGACAAGATACACAAAATCTGTTCCACGTTATAGTAACTTCTTGCAAGTAACTGTACTTGCTCATTAAGAAGGCAAATTCTTTTTTCTAGTTATGCCAGCCATTTCCCACTTAAATAAAGCATGGCTCAGTGGGACCCCTTATTCAAACCTGAACTGTTCAATATTCAAATATTTAAGGACAACAAATCAGAACCATTTTCTGTCATAAGTATCACAGATCCTATTTTCACAAAATAAGATTATGTGTAATTACAGAAGATTTTTAAAGATTATCACCTAAAAATGAATGTGTTTATTCCTACCTGGTAAAACAAGACCCTACACATAATCTGGCAGTAAACAAATGAGCTGTCATAAATTAGTATGGATACTTAAGAAGCAATCTTCAAATACACCCCCCTCAAATGTAATAGGTAAATCCTAGCCTCTCCTCTATTTACTACATTGTACCTCTTCCCCCTTAAAAAAACATCAAGAGGAACATATTACCTTAAGTGTTCTGCCATCTACTACCACATTGTTGACACACTGTATGGCTCTGAGAGCATCTTCTGACCGGATATAGGTTACATAAGCACTGGCGCTTGGACCCTAAAGTGAAAACACACTGTTACCGAAGTTTCAAATTCAACAAAAACTTTAACAATTCCTTTGCACCCTGCCTAGGGAATTCTGAAGGTCTTTACTACTACTATCATTAATAATAATGACAATAATTAGAAGTAGTAGTAAGTCTGATTAAACCATATACTAGTTTATCTTAAAACAACCATACTTAATGAATTTTATCTGATTTTAAGTATACTAAAATATATATGGATAAAATACCATCCCTGGCTTGGTATTTATATTTTTAAAGTCATTTGACAGGCTAGTCAAGGTTACAATAAGCTTTGAAAGTTAGATTTAAAAAAATAAGGGGCGCCTCGGTGGCGCAGTCGGTTAAGCGTCCGACTTCAGCCAGGTCACGATCTCGCGGTCCGTGAGTTCGAGCCCCGCGTCAGGCTCTGGGCTGATGGCTCAGAGCCTGGAGCCTGTTTCAGATTCTGTGTCTCCCTCTCTCTCTCTGCCCCTCCCCCATTCATGCTCTGTCTCTCTCTGTCCCAAAAATAAATAAAACGTTGAAAAAAAAAAAATAAGATCTGAAGATTTGTCAAATTATGTTCTCCCCAAAATAAAAGCAATTTGCTAGAGTATTCTATCTGCTAATACCAGCATAACAAAGATGCTCTACTAAGTTTTCAATAGTTGAAAATATTAATTAGAAACCATCACCTTATTATCGCAATGCCTGATAACAGACTCAACTCCCCCTCCTCCCCAAACGAACACTAAACTTTGTTTGACTATTTCCCTCTTATTATCAATTCACTGTTAAGTCCTGAAGAGTCAAATGAGCATGAGAAATTCCCCCACCCCACCAACAGAGGTCACTACACTGCTTAAATCCTTGACCCTCAGGCTTTGTAATTAAAGCTGAATTTTCCTTCTGAACAGCCCAGGTCAAGCCCAGACCATAGGGAGGAAAGGCAAAAATCCCTATAATGAGTTACCTGTGAGCCTGCATATGATGTGCTATTATTGATGACAACTTTATGTATTTTACCAAACTTCCCAAAATATTCTGGTCGTTTTAAAACCTATAAAAGAAGAAGAAATAAAGTATAATGTGTCCCCATTTTCATCAGTGTTATCCTTATAATGGGGACATAACCATCCCTCTTCAGTGAAAGGAAAATAGTTTTTAAAGTTTTCTAATAAATGTGACTATTTCCTAATTTACAATTTGTGTGGTTAACCTATAGGATATTATCAACAGAGTGTAAAAGCTATTTTTTATTGACCCACTATATGGAAACTGAGACTCACTAAATTTGGTATTACCCACCATGTTCTAGTATCTGCACCAATAATCAGTGAAATCTTACCTTCACAGTATTCTTAAACACCCAAACAATCAAACATCTTAACCACATTTTCATTAATAGATGATCCTTATAAAAAAGTAATTCTCAAAACAATGACCAAATAATTATGTATTAAACACAGACAGAAACTCAAGAACAGACATATAAGTAGAGACAGCTTTACTCATAAATCTATTGTATATAATATTTGATACATTAAAGTTACAAATTGCAAATACGGTAACAATGTTCCTCAACCTTCTAAGCTTAATGATGTATCACTGTATGTGTGTACGTATTCTCTTTGTGTTGATTTTGCGGTTTCTTGATTATCTCCTCTGTGTGTGTGCGTTTTTTTCCCTACTCTTTGCCCAGTAAACAACATATACGGGGTGATGGAAACAAATTTATTCATTTCTCTATTACCCAGTTACTTCTTTGTAGTTATTCCCCCTTATACCTGTGCCACCTCCTTTACTCCTTTCATTTTACTTTACTTACAGACTTACTTGACCTGTGTTAATTTGACCAATATGTAACCTGATATAAAACTTCTCCCATAATTTCCAACTACTTTAAAATTAAATTTGGTTCTTTTCCTAGAATTTATCTATAGACCTACTGTTCTTACACCCTCTACAAACAGCAAGCTCTCTCTCAAGGAAGTTTTCTGTGTGTACCTGTCCAAGTGTGTGCCAAGTATTCTTTCCAAACACTCTTAATTTGGTAACATTCTCACATACTTACAACTCAGCTAATGTGTTCTGTATGATAGAATCAAGACTTTGTGAAATAGTGTATGGCTGAGGTATCATAAATTCCTAACAGTTTTCAACTTAATTAACAATTATTTTTTACCACATTTTACTTTAGGTTCTTACAAGTATAGGGCTGTTATGTTTTCTATAGCCAATTTTAATGGATTATGAGATGATACTTTTGGTTTTCAATCTTTTTTCCACCAAATCCCCTAATATATGAAACTATTAAGTGGTGAAGGCAATGGCCCTGAGGCTTTACACGGCAAAGTCCCAGGGCTGAGGAGCAGGGGGAAGAGTTTATTTTGAAAAGCTTCCTCGCTGGTGGAGTGTAGAACTGTATTCACTATTCCAGCTGGATGGATACCAACTCAGTGAAAGGCTCCACAGCCAACATACCTGCTTCAAAGGTTCAGGCTGGTCAGTTTATGCTACATCAGCATCTCAAATCACATCTGAGTTTATGGTAGTAGCTCTCAATGAAGGCAGCATTCAAGAGAGCATTTAAAAATCCGTGGGAGCTTTTCTTGGGGGAGGTTGTCAAAATGAATGGGAGGCAATACTTATGTTCAGTGCATGAGAACCAGGAATGGCTTACCAGGCTTGGGCTAGCCCTGCAAAATGAAGAACTGTCCTGCACAATTGCTGAATGTCCTATAAGACATTAATGTAGCTGAGAAGCCTAGGTATAATTAAGTGAACCCAGAAACAAACTCCACATTATACATAAACTCAAAGTAGTTCCCTACAATTTTGACATATGTTGAATTTACAGGAAAGCAAATAATATGTAATTCAGGGAAAACTACAAGTGCTTTATTCAGAATTATACTAAGAGTTGTTTCGGAAAAATCACATCATTGGCATTTCATGGTACCTGAGTTGCCAATACAGATACCTGTAACAATCTGCACTGTGGGTGTCACATTCACAGTGATTCTACAAAAAATGTAAGTATTCCACTATTTTATTGTATACTTAACAATAGTATGTCCCAAACCTGAATATGCATATAAATCATCCAAGGATCTGGTAAAATTGTGTATTTGGATTCAGTAGCTCTGGGGCAGGGCCCGAGTTTACATAATAAGGACCCAGGTGATACTAATGCTACCAGCCCAGAAGCTGCACCTTGAACAGCAAGGTCCTAGAGTAGGGGTACCCAAGCTTTACATGTAGAAATAGTATTGTATAATTATTTTCCTCTTAATACTTTTATTTCTTTACTTCATGAAAGTCAAGGAGTGTTATAAAATATTTTTTAAAAAATGGTTACTGGTTCGGATAAGAAAACCACTGGCTTATGGAAATAGTTTCTGGCCAATATTTGGCTACAAGACCTTCAATACAACATAAGATTTCTGTATAACTACACTGACATGTCACATTGGAGCCAGAATGATTATTTCCAAAGCACAGATCTAGCCATGTCACTCTGTTCTTAAGAACATTCAACAGGTTTCCACAGCCTTTAGGATAAAGTGCAAACTCCTTGGCGTGGTTAAAAACCCCTCATAATCTGTTACTACTTACCTCGCCAGCCTCATCTCTCACCACTGCACTCTAATCTTCCAGCCAAACAAATCACTTGCAGACTGAGATCTTTCTCATCCAGAAGCATTTGTATAGTTCCTGTGCCTGAAGCACTTTACCCCAAAGACAGCAGAAGAGTACATACCTCGCCAGCAAGATCGGGTGCTCTCTCTTGTGCCTCCATAGCCCTCAGTACTACTCATATTACAGTAACTGTTAGCTTGAAACTAAGCAGGGACCACGTCTGTATTGGTGTATACTCAGTGTCTTATACACTGCCCAGCGCATGGTACCCCATAAATGCTTATTGAAAACGGAACAATTTTAACACTGAACAAAAAGAATTACATGGATAAAGAACACCGATGGGCCTCAGAGTATTAGCAAATGGCCCTATGGCTGATAAGAAATGGCTTGCCCAGGCAAGGGAAATTTAAATAATTTAAACTTTCTATATTAAGTTAAATATTCTAGATTCTGGGGCGCCTGGGTGGCGCAGTCGGTTAAGCGTCCGACTTCAGCCAGGTCACGATCTCACGGTCCGGGAGCTCGAGCCCCGCGTCAGGCTCTGGGCTGGTGGCTCGGAGCCTGGAGCCTGTTTCCGATTCTGTGTCTCCCTCTCTCTCTGCCCCTCCCCTGTTCATGCTCTGCCTCTCTCTGTCCCAAAAATAAATAAAAAACGTTGAAAAAAAAAATATTCTAGATTCTGTCTAAAGATACAACTAGCAAAACAGTATTCTAGTGAATAAAAAGTATGGGGAATAGGCAGAATACCCTACATATCACATTATCCGTATATTCAATGTCATATATTTACTTCACAGTGAGCCAGCTTTAATACTAATATAGAATATAAAAGGCTACACGACAGGGGCGCCTGGGTGGCTCAGTCAAGTGTTCGACTTCGGCTCAGGTCATGATCTCAGGGTTTGTGGGTTCGAGCCCCGCATCGGGCTCTGTGTTGACAGCTCAGAGCCCAGAGCCTGCGTCAGATTGTGTGTGTGTGTGTGTGTGTCTGTTCCTCTTCCCCCACTTGCTCTCTGTCTCTCTCTCTCAAAAATAAATAAACATTAAAAAAAAAAAAAAGACTACATGACAGAATTATAAATGTCCAATGGCATGCCAAATGTTTAAAAATGTCTTCCTCTAGGGGCGCCTGATGGCTCAGGTGGTTAAGTGTCCGACTTCGGCTTAGGTCAGGATCTCATGACTCATGAGCTTGAGCCCCGCATCGGGCCCTGTGCTGACAGCTAAGGGCCTGAAGCCTGCTTCAGACTCTGTCTCCCTCTCTCTCTGCCCCTCTCCTGCTCTCACTCTGTCTCTTTCTCAGAAATAAACATTAAAAAAAATTTTTTTAATAATAAATAAACGGTCTCCCTGTATATTCTTTGGGAACACAGTCAAGTTTTCATGGGCACTACAGAGAAAATCAAAACCTCAGTAAACAGACAGAAGGATGAATGACCAGAGAAATGGATGGACAACAGACCAATGATCAGTGTAAAACACTAGAATAGGACCTTTAAGACCAGGGGATTAGAAGTGGGGGCAGGTGGGGATGGGGGTGGGGGGTGGGTCCTAATCCCGGCTCTGCTATGAAACAGCTGTGTGATCTTAGGCAAGTCACTTAACTTCTCTATGCCTCAACTTCTCATTTGTAAAATAACATGGTTCTGTCTTTAAAGTCTTTTAGTTCCTCAAACAAGCTACTCTCTCAGACCACCACATACCTGGGACACACACTTGTCCTTATCTGCGGCCTAGGGAATCCCTAGTAATTCTTAATTATCCTTCCCTCAGGAAGGCTTTTTGTGGATATCTATAGTAGCCAAGTCCCCTATTGTTATATGTTCCCCCAAAACTCTGTACTTCTCTGTCTATAAATGCTTAGCACAGTTACAAGTACTTAAATTCTGTCTTCCCAACAGTTATTAATTACGAGTAGAGACTGGGGTGCCTGGATGGCTCAGTTGGTTGAGCATCTGACTTAAGCTCAGGTCATGATCTCACAGCTCGTGAGTTCAAGTCCCACATCGGGCTCTGTGCTGACAGCTCAGAGCCTGGAGCCTGCTTTGGATTCTGTGACCCCCTCCCTCTCTCTGCCCCTCCCCTGCTCATGCTCTGTCTCTCTGTCTCTCAAAAAATAAATAAATGTTAAGAAAAAAAAAGAGTAGAGACTGTGTCTGGCTTGCTGAACTACTTTATCTACAACATCAAAGTATCTAAAACAGGGTAAAAATTCAGAAGTTAATTTAGAAAATGAACGAATTAGGTTCCAGCAAATCCAAAATTTTAGCATTTAGAAGATAATTACCTCTAATCACTACCTCTAACTATATACCATAACTTCTAAAATAGTTTTTTTTTCTATTTATCAATAAGTGAATACATTTGACAATCAATCGTGGTATTAAGTTTTTTGAGGCAAAAAATTATTTTCAAAATAATCTTGAATTTTTCCTAAACTCTCCTGTTAATCAGAATCCAGTCAAATACAGGGTGCCTGGGTGGCTCAGTTGGTTAAGCATGCAACTTTGGCTCAGGTCATGATCTTGCGGTTTGTGAGTTTAAGCCCCGTGTCAGGCTCTGTGCTGACAGCTCAGAGCCTGGAGCCTGCTTTGGAGTCTGTGTGTCCCTCTCTCTCTCTGCCCCTTTCTTACTTGTGCTGTCTCTGTCTCTCAGAAATAAATAAACATTTAAAAAAAATTAAATTAAAAAAAAAATTCAGTCACACACCAAATTGTTCATCATCCAAAAATAACAGGGAGCTCCTTTAACCTGAAAGTTACCACTAGCAATTTGAAACTTCAAGTTTTCTAATAAAGCTGACTTTAAGTTTTCCAAATGGAAAAGATTATACACACAAATTAAGAGGATGTGTTAAGATATTATTGTTTAGAAATGGTAGGATTGAGTAAATAAAACAGTGGTCTCTGGTCTTCCTAGGGTTTCAAGTGAAATAAATGAGAGAAACCAATGTTTAAAAAAATTCAGGGTCTTCTCACCAAGAACACTGATTTCAAAATATAAAACCAGTAAAGTGATTTTTTTTTTTAAGGCACATTTAGATTCATGATAAGGTGTCCTCTCTCACTAGTCACCACCTAGATTAATTTCTTTCTGTGTAACAGTTCTTCAGATTAACGTTACTGGAGTTATGTTTTGAAGTGGAAATAAGAAATCTCTGTAAGTAAATAGAAACAAATCACAGAATACAAAGAGGAGGCAGAAAACCTATAATCCAAACAACAGACTGAGACTATGGCTTAATTTTAGCCAGCTTTCGGGCATTGCTCCCTATGTGCCTCCAGTATTATAGGTGACAGGACCCAGGATGTATTAACACAGTCAAGTACATGCATATCCAAGATTTGTCAAATCAAAATAAAAGTTCCATTCATTTACTGGAATACCAGTTTCAGAAAGCACAAGTAGACTCTAATCAGTAAGATCAGTAGGAGTAAACAGAGACAGATAAAGTAAAAAACTTGCAGAGGCAAGAAGGGCCCTTTTTTCTAGTTAGAAAAAAGACAAGAGTTGAAAGGCGAAGACAGAAGGACTGGTGCAAAGTTGGAGTGGTGTTCAAGAAAATGGTCACAAGTGAAGTGGGATTCTGCCTGCCTGAGGAATTAAAAAGAAAAAAGAAAGAACTGGCTGTTGAGGTTGAGCCACAGACCTGAAATGAGCTCTCATCCTTAAGAGCCATTGCTGAAAAGTCCTTTCCTGTGGAATTCTAGACCAACCCCATTGGTTTTGCAAAGAACCTGGTCTCCTGAAGGACTCATGCAACCCACTAATGCCAGCATCCCTGGACTTCGGTCCAAGTAATTCTGGAGTTGCCTCTATGTTTATTGCCAATGAGAAAAGCCTTCTTGGTAAGGTCTCTCTGACTTTCTCTTCTACTGATCTCGAAGCCCTTCACAACCTCAATTACACAGTAAACTTAATGTTTACACTCGTTAAATTTCATTCTTCTTGGGCCATTAGCCCACTTAGCCAAGTGTGAAGATTCCCACCTCCCTAAGCATATTCACTATAACCTTCCCTCTTAATGGATACCACGAGGAATACTACTCCAAATTCTTCTCGAGGGGTACCTTTGGCAGAGCCCCCAAATCCAATTCTCTCCTACTCAAGTAAACACTCTGGCTGTGAATCAGCTTCTATCTGCCCTCCCATCAATCTAGTCAGCACCTCCTAATACATCAGAAACGAAAACTTAGCAGATATACTTCCAAGGGTATCAGGGAAAGTTATGAGCTCAGTGTTACTCTTACAGCACTGGTGGTGAAAGGAGAAAAAAGAGGTAATAAACAGAGGGGGTAATAAGGTCTGCTCTGCCTCCAAACACACACCACAGAACCCGGTCCATTATTTTCCTTCATCAAATTCTCCCTCTTTCCCCAAACTTGGCTTGAAATGAATGAATAAAGAATGATGGTACAGCGTAGCAGTAGTTCTCTAACTCTTCTATAAGCAAGAATTACTACTTGGGCAGGATTAAAAAAATACAGCTCTCTAGTGGGTTCACGTAGCTGCATGCCCAGGACGATCCTTACACAGCTACAGAAAAGAGGAAAGAAACAGAGTAGTCATGTCACATGCTAGCCATATAGCAGTATAAAACAATTATCCAACTTTCACAGATTATTAGCACTAAAGGAGATTTTAGAGATTTAGCTCAACCACCTCGTTTTACAACTAAAGAAAAGGAGGCCAAGAAAGATAAAGACACTTGTCTAAGATCACAACTGGCCATTGGTTGCTTAGAGAGAATTAAAAAATCATTTCCCATTCTCTCCTAAGTTTTAATAATTTCAGGGAAATCCTGGAAATAGGCAAGGTCAGCTGTTATTCCCAAATAAGATAAGCAAAAAAGAAAAAAATGTCAAGTTGAGAAAGAAAACACAAGAGGGCTTACCTCAGGGTCTGCTAGGCGCTGAGACAGACCTACAACAAAGACGAGGTTTTTTTGTACAACACGTACACTAGCCAAATGTTTGCGATTTTCTGATATTTTCTGTTTTCTCTCATTCTGTTTCTGTTTTTTCTCATTCTTTATCCTCTGCAATTCTTCCTGGGAGAGTGGTTTATAAACTGCTGGGTCTTCTGGATATGGCTTTAAGCACAAAACAAAGAAGTTAGTATTAAATATGGAAAGACATAAGGTATATACATAAACAATGATCAAATTCTGGATGATGGGTATGTGGTTATTTGTTACATCTCCCTTTTTCTCAGTCTTCTTTTTTTTTTTAAGTTTATTTATTTATTTTGAGAGAGCAAGAGAGAGAAAGAAAGTGCAAACAGGGAAGGGACAGAGAGAGGGAGAGACAGAATCCCAAGCAGACTCTTCGCTGTCAGATGTGGGGGTTGGACTCATAAGATGTGAGATCATGACCTCAGCCGAGATCAAGAATAGGATGCTTAACGGACTGAGCCATGCAGGGGCCCCTCTCAATCTTTCAATTGCTTCAAGTATTATTTATTTAATAAATTTAAAATTATACAAGTTTTTTTTTTTTAATTTTTTTTGCAACATTTATTTATTTTTGCGACAGAGAGAGACAGAGCATGAACGGGGGAGGGGCAGAGAGAGAGGGAGACACAGAATCGGAAACAGGCTCCAGGCTCTGAGCCATCAGCCCAGAGCCCGACGCGGGGCTCGAACTCACGGACCGCGAGATCATGACCTGGCTGAAGTCGGACGCTTAACCGACTGCGCCACCCAGGCGCCCCAAAATTATACAAGTTTTTAAAAAATATTTATCTTTTTAGAGCTTAGCACAGACTATTTTTAGCACTAAACTTAAAATACTCCAGAATTACAAAGGTTCTACAATTTAAAAAAACACAACGGTGGTATTCCGTATAGTGTCCAGCAGAGTTGACAGGAAAAATCAAACATCTAAGGTGCTGTGGAAGAGGCAAAGAGTAGAAGTTACCTCATGTAAACTTGGCTTTATATACTATTTTCAATAAGCACTTAATGAAAACCTACTATGTGTTAGAAGATTAACGAAGTGCTTATTCTTCAATTCATTCTTAGAGGAAGATAAACGGGCAAATAAACAACAATCTGTAGGTTCTCTGGTTCAGGAGTTTGACTTTAGTTTCAACACTTAATAGCCATGTGGACTTAAGCAAGTCAATTAAATTCTATGTCTCAGTATCCTCACAAGCTGAAAATAATCTTAAAGGTGGGGGTAAAGATAAAATAAAGCAATTATTGGGGTGCCTGGGTGACTCAGTCAGTTAAGCGTCTGACTTAGCTCAGGTCACAATCTCTGAGCTCGTGAGTTTGAACCCCGCGCGTCAGGCTCTGCACTGACAGCTCAGTCTGGAGCTTGCTTCTGATTCTGTGTCTCCCTCTTGCTGTCACTCCCTGTTTGTGCTCCGTCTCTCTGTCTCAAAAATAAACAAACATGAAAAAAAATTCACAAAAAAATAAAGCAATTATTATCATGACTGGCACATAGTAATCCCTCAATAAATACTAGCAATTCCAATGTTGTAATTTTTTCCTTTTTTGTCATTATAATATTGTTTTCATTGCTACTGTTAATGCCAAAGCTAACGGTTGTCTGAATAAGAGCTGTGAACTCACACTGCCTGGCTTTGAATCTTGGCTCCTCTTTACCATCTGAGAGACCTTGGCTAATTTATGTGACCTGCCTGCCTCAGTCATCCTTTCTGTAAAATAGGAATCACAGGACTTTATTAAGAGGGTTTCTGTAAGAGTTACAAAAGGAAATACATTAAAGTGATTAAGACTGTGTCCTATACATAAGCATTCAATAAATCGGTTATTATTACTACTAATAAAAAATAGTTAATAAATAGAAGACAGGACACATTAAATACAATCATATCTAAATGTGGATACCCAGAGATCCCAGAAATAGGAAATTGTGCCTATCAGAATACAGGAGTGGGGGCTAACAGAAATGATGACCTCCACGAAAAAAGTAGGAACAAGGTACAGTGGAGAGAGTATCCAAAAGCTTGAAACCCTGCTATGCTTTTAACATAAAGGTACTTTTCATCTTTTCCTATGTAAGTAAAACACAAAAACAAATAAAACCCCTCAAATTTGTGAACACACTCAGATTAATGCTGAAGGCAATTGAGAAAGTGAGACTTTTCTTTACGTTCCTCGGCTTCTACTGATAATATCATAAGGTCTCCAAAAACCCTGTTCTTCAATCTTCAGACATTCTTAGTGGTCCTGCAGGATCTAAGCACCCATACCATTTGATTCCCACATTTAAAAATCTGAATCTTCCAGCTAATTGGTCCTATGTGACATACTCTAACTTCCTTGCGAGTGGGAGGCAAATAAAACAGCTGACTTGGTAATCCATGACCCGAAGTCTGTCTCTAGGATGAAATATAAAGCTAGTAGTGCACATTTTAGGAGCTCAATAAATATTTGCCAAATGAACACCAATCTACTCTCTAAAACTGAAAAGTTAGCAATGCTAATTTTCCTTTTTAAAAAGTCTTAACTTTTCTAGAGGTTTCACAAAAAGTAGGAGAAGCATGCATCCCGTGAGCGCTGCTCCACCACACACACACCACCGTAAATACCTCCTCAGCAAACCCAGGGACAGGAAACTTAACAAGCTGGTACAAAGAGTGGAGGAAGAGAGGTGGACTAACAATGAGACAGAGACACATAATCTGAATAACTGCAGAGAGTGTGACCTACAAAGCGAGCAACGATAGTACTGAAAATGATCATAAAGAAAAACACATCTGGTCTACTTTTTGACTGAAACACATACACTAAACTTAATTTTCTAGAAATATAGCATCAGATGAAAAATTATAAGCAGGGGAGCTTTCTTTAAATATATTATTATATGTATCAAAGGAGTGTGAAGTATGTCACCTATGGAAAAGCAGTTTTAATGTGTAAAACATTTTTAATAGTGTTAATTTGATGATAAACTGCCAAACTATTAAGGTGGTTTATAATATAAATCACTTATTTTCTAATATAATATAATATAATATAATATAATCACTAACATATCACTTATTTTCTTTCATCTGTGTAGTTATGGTCCCACTTCTATTTCTAATGTATCTTTATGTCTCTTCTCTTTATTTTCTGATCTGACCTGCCAAGAATTTGATTATTTTATTGGTCTTTCAGAGAACCAGCTCTAACTTTTATTGAAATATTACTTTTTTCTATTTTACCAAATTCTGCTGAATCCCTGTGCTTCCACTATCACAATGTTTAATACTCTCTTTTGGTTTCTTAACCTGCAATAAGCTCACTCATTTTTGTTCTGTTTTCCAATAAATGTATTTACAGCTTTAACTTTGCCTCCTGCTAGAAATGATGTAACCTACCATATAAAGCTTTATTGTTTAACCAATATCTTAAAAATGATAAATGATCTGCAGTGAGAAGTCCCAAGCCAATTTCTGTATAAAAGTCAAAATCCAGAGAGGTAAGTGTAAAGTCTTTGTAACAACACATGGGGAAAGAGGGACAGCATTCAAAGCCCAGGGCCAGACCAAGATGAAGACTCTTTGGGGAGATCATCTCCATGTTAAGCTGAGACCCAGGCCTGTTAGTTTCAGGATAAGAACAAACTACAGAGAAGTCAGAACAAGATAAACAAAACAAAACAAAACAAAAGGGGCATAGAAGAAAATCAGTTGTTGAAGGAGAAGTTGTTGAAACCAATCTTAGGAAGATTTGCATCCTGGAGACTTAAGGTCTTTATACTTGGCCCCACCAAAGACCATTATGCTTGAGGCATCCCTAATGGCAATGTTCACAGTATCCAGCAGAAGCCAAATCAAAGTCTCTCTAGAGGAGGGTAAATCTACCTTGGACCCTGGAGAACCCTACAAATAATTCAATGACAACAACCAGAAAGCAGGCAGGCATAGATAATCAAGCACATAAAGAAAACAACATGAACAACCACCAGTAGAAACATTCCTCACAGACTTTAGTGGAATTACTGGATACAGATTTAAAAATAATGCTTATCTGTTTAAATAAATATATGATAAACTTGAAAGTATGTGCAGGGTATAAAAATCTATTTAAGATATATCAAGCATGAAAAAAGAACAAACATTACTTCTAGAAGGGCAAAATTTTAGAATTCAATAGACATATTTAGCAAAAGATGACCAAAAACAATTCAAACACAATATGAAAGATCAGAAGAAATAATCCATTAATGCATTAAGGAAAGAAAAAAAAAAAAACCAAACAAACAAAAAAACGAACAAAAAGCCAGAAAGGAAATTAAGAGACATGGAAGGTAGTAAAAAAAAAAATCTGAAAAATATTTAATCAGAGTCCCAGAAGAAGAAAGAGAATAAAGACAATATCTGAAGAGATAACTGATTTTTTTTTTCCCCAGAACTAATGAAACTCACCAAGGTACAGATTTAAGAAGCCCTATAAACCCCAAGCAGGATGAATAAAAAGAAATACACAACTGAGTTCTTCTTTTTGGAACTGGTTAATATATCCACTGTGGCCTAAGAGTCAATTTTTGTGTTCACTACACTTGTATTTTAAAGTTTTATACTAATTTGGAGTGCCTGGTTGGCTCAGTTGGAAGTATGTGCCTCTTGATCTCGGAGTCATGAGTTTGAGCCCCATGTTGGGTGTAGAGAAAGTAAATTAGTAATTACAAATAAATAAATTAAAATAAAATAGGGGTGGTGCCTGGGTGGCTCAGTTGGTTAAGTGTCTGCCTTTGGCTCAGGTCACGATCTCATGGTTTGTGAGTTTGAGCTCAGCATCAGGCTGTCTGCTCTCAACACAGAGCCTGCTTCACATCCTCTGTCCTCCTACCCCCACCCCCTGCTCCTCTCCCACTTGCCCGCTCTGTCTCTCAAAATAAACTTTAAATAAATAAAGTTTTGTGCTAATTTGCACAAAGTTGGATGCATGTACAAACACACATATGCTTGCTAATTGTGTCATTCAATATTTTCCATTTCCCTTTATTTGGTCTACTTCATCTATCAAATTCTAAAATATAGAAGTTAGAAGTCTCTCCTTTATGAAAGTGGATATAGTTTCTCCTGGTATTTATATCAGCTCAATATACTTCCATGATCTACTGTTAAATAAATAAAATTCCATGACTTTAGGGACCTTATAGCAGTAAAAATAATTTCTTCTTTTTCTTTTTAAAATGTGTTTGATCTTGATTTTGATTATGACTAAGACCAGTATTATTGCACTTTCTTTCCTATGATTTCCCTAGTTTCATTGATATTTTTCTGTGTATGTTCCTAAACAGTTCTACAAGGTTTACTGGGGAAAAAAGTAATCTCTCATTTTCTTCCTTCCCCGAACCTTTTCTTCCTTCCTTCCTCTCATTTTCTTGCTTCTCCCTAGAAATAATCCTGTTAGACTCTTAGATGATTATTTTGTCATTTACTATCACGTCATTAAATAAGATGCTTGTATGAGTGCTACTTGATCTTTTTAGTTCTAGATATTATCATATTACGCAAATTGAAAGCTTTCTTTCACCCAGCCTAACCATACATTCCAACTGTACTTTCTTCTTTAACAAAGTATTTTTTTTAACTTTGTTAAATGTTTATTTATTTTTGAGAGACAGAGAGAGAGGGAGACACGGAATCCGAAACAGGCTCCAGGCTCTGAGCTGTCAGCACAGAGCCCAATGTGGGGCGTGAACTCGGGAATGGCAAGATCATGACCTGAGCCGAAGTCAGATGCCCAACCGGCTGAGCCACCCAGGCACCATCAGTTCTGCTTTCTAGCCTTCCACCCTCATTTGGGTTAGGTCAATACTCACAATTACATGATTATAAAGTTCAAATGTTGTTTATATACTTCTACCTTCAGCCATGACACAGGAGATAGCAACAGACCAGGCCTACCAGCATAATCAACTAGAAAATGAGACAAAATACATGAAATAACTGTTTTCAGACATCAAACAACAGGTACCGAACAGCAAATCTGTGTCCTCTGAGAGAAGGGAAGTAACATAGATGAACACGTTGAGTGTCTGTCCCAGCTTTCTGCTCTTCTGGCGCTTAGCAGACCCCTGGCTGGGCCAACAATCACACTGAGCAGAGGTGACAGTGATCAAAACCTGAAGAGGCTGAGGCAACTGAAATTTATGGGGCAAAATATCACAAAGAGGGAAATGGTCCAAAAAGAATTCCAGAAATCTGCATAGAGGAATCCTGTGACAGCTAGTCTCCATTGGCGGCTCTCCAATAAAGATACTCTGTGATAGAGTCCAGGTCAATAATGAATTTGGAGAGGAAATAAAACAGAAGTAATACCAACCACGTGTAAATTTTTTCAGAATATAGAGGACAAGGAAACATTTCCTAACTCGTTTTATGAAACCTGTATTACTGTGATACCAAATCTAAAAACAATATAAATAAAATCACATATAAATACCTCTCATGACATAGACATAAAAATCTTTGTGAAAACATAAGCAAATTAAAAACAAAAACAGTAGTATATCATTATCAAATGAAGTGTATCCTTGGAAGGGAAGGCTGATGCAAAAATCAATCAACCTAAAGTACCATTTCAACAGAATGAAGGAGAAAACACATGATAATCTCAAAAGAAGCATAAAAGGCATTTGACAAAATGCAACACCCACTCATAATAAAAACTCAGAAAGCAAGGAAAACGTCCTCAACTTGATAAAAGCCATCTACAAAAAACTCACAGGCAATAACATACTTAATTGTGAAATACTCAACTCCTTCCCACTAAGACTGGGAACAAAGATACCTTCTATTCTTACCACTTTATTCCAATGTTATACTGGAAGTCTTAAGGCATCTATTTAACAAAATCAATTGTTCTATGTATGAACTGGAAAATCAAATTTTTAAAATACCACATGCCAAATCTCAACAAACGTAAAATAGTTACAGGTAAATATAACAAAACATGCTATATACTACTCCATATGCTGAAAACTACAGAACATTGTTTTATAAATGTTTAAAACCTACAGAAATACAAAGATAAACCTTACTGATGAACTAGATGAGTCAACATTTTTAAGATGTCATTCTTCCTCAAATTGACTGGTTTATTCAATTCAAGCTCAATCAAAATCCCAGTAGGTTTTTTTGGATAAAATGGCATACTAAATAAAAAGCTTATGTGAAAATGCTAAGGTCTTAAGATGCCCAAAATAAATTCTATAAAAAATAAGTCTGTGGGGGTGCCTGGGTGGCTCAGTCGGTTAAGCGTCTAAATTCAGCTCAGGTCATGATCTCACAGTCCATGAGTTCAAGCCCCGCATCGGGCTCTGTGCTGACAGCTCGGAGCCTGGAGCCTGCTTCGGATTCTGTGTGTGTCTCTCTCTCTCTCTCTCTCTCTGACCCTCCCCTGCTCATGTTCTATTTCTCTCTGTCTCAAAAATAAATAAAAACATTTTTAAAAAACATTAAAAAAATAAGTCTGTGGGTGGATGTGGAATGTATTCTAGAAATAAACTTACACATTTATGAGCAACTCATTTTTAAGAAAGAGTTCAAAGATATTCAACAGTGAAGGAATAGTCCTTTCTACAAATGCTCCTGTAACAATGTATCAGTAGTGGGGGGAATATCTGAATCTCTACAACATATCTGAGCCATGCAGAATACCATTACTTTTCTTTTCCTGCACAACTTTTGTTTGCTCTGATTAGATCTGTATATGTTCATTAGTAATTCAACCACCAAATGTCCTCCAAACGTTGCAATGGCCTCACAACACATTTCTCTTTTAAAACACCAAGTGTCCTCTCATTTTTATCTTTTTGTAAACCACCGCCCCTTGCAAATTTCTGATCTGCCACATTTTGAGTTGGCTGTCCTTATATGAGGCACAGCTGCCATCTCTCCTATCATCTCAGGAATCCCATTGTAGTAGTCTCTCTTGTGTTTGATTATCTCTTTGCTTTATCACACATACTCTCTTCATTTCTTCATGTTGGTGAGGCATATTGTGCAGTAGATTCCTGAGAGAATCTCAGGAAAGAGATGCACGGAGGGTAAAAAAAAAATTTTGAGATCTTTCAGGTCTGAGAATGTCTTTTCATGTACCTTCACAATTAACAGACAGATAAGGAGTTCTAAGGTGAAAATAAATTTCCTTCAGAAGTATCTTCTAGCTTCAAAACTTGCTTTTGAGAATTCTGAAATGATTCTGATTCTGGATGGTCATGTGTAACCTACTTTTTTCCTCTTTGGGAGCTTGCAGACTTCTTTGTTTTCAGTTTTCTGTTATTTAAAAATAAAAAAAAGTTTGTGCCTGACACTCGATAGGCCTTTTTAATCTGAAAAATCCTTTGGTCCTGGGAATATTCTTCAATCATATTTTTGAAGATAACTTTCCTTCTGTATAACTGTGGTCTATTTCTAGAACACTAACTTATTTGATATTTAACCTCCTGGATAGATCCTCAAATAAAGCTATCTCTTCTCTCAAATACTCTACCTCCTTTGTCTTTTTGCACTGGTTTTTAAGAGATCTGCTCAATTTCACCTTCCAACTCTCTCCTTATTTTTGCTATATTTTAATTACCAGTAACAATGTTTATCCTTCACTGAATTTTTTCAGACTATCTATCTTGTTCTTATTTCACGGATGCAGTATCTCCTATTATTTCTGAGATGAAAATAATAACTTTGACAAAGTTCTCATCTCCTTGGCCATTATGGTTTCCACTGTGAGTCAGTGTTGTATGATGCTGCATCAGTACCTGTGTTCCCAGGTATTTTTCTCTGAAATGCTGCACTAAAAGAACTTACAAAGGCAGTCTAAGGAATGACCAGGTAACCTGTGACTTTGTTTAGGGAAATACTAAGGTCCTTCTGAACCCATTAGGCTCAACAACTAGGACCGAACAGAAACATTAAACTCTCCTAGTTTTTAAAACCTACCCACCTCTCTGCTTCTCAAAAGTATTAAAGCAAAGTGGACCTTTATGCAAACAAGCAGGTTTCATTTGTGAGTCCAAACCAGGGCTTCCTTCAACGAACTCCTCACCTGCACTTCCAAGTTTATTTAAATCATCTCAATTTGCCATTTCACAGTGTGACCTCTACAGGCCACTTTCCCAGCAGAGTTGGGCTATGTGTGAATGGCGGCTTCCTGGACTTCTACAAGCCTTGGCAACACTGTGCTCCTCTGCGTTAACACAACCGCTGAGGCTAGTCTCTAGAGACATACAGACTTGCTGGTCCCTGAGATGGGCTGCTTCGTAACCACAGGTGGCACGTGTGCTCAGCACACTTTCTGGCAAGGCTCAGCCGGGTCTCAGACTCCAAGACTCTCCGTGGTCTGCACCGGCTGCTGTCCATGATCCACTCCGGCCGGGAGACAAGTAGAAGCCAGGTCCAGTAGTCAGGAGACCAAGCAGAAGTCCTAGCAGTTGTGGTTACGTTAAGTCAACAAGAAACCGAAAAACTTCTTCCGGGTCTGACTTAACAATAACCACCCCAGCTAAAGATTATAACTTGGAAACCCAAAAGGAGGTTGTCTCACAATTCTTTTTTTTTTTTTACTTTTGGTTTTTTAAATTTATATCCAAGTTAGTTAGCATATATTGCAACAATGATTTCGGGAGTGGATTCTTTAGTGCCCCTTCCCCATTTAGCCCATCCTCCCTCCCACAACCCCTCCAGTAACCCCAGTTTGTTCTCCATATTTATGAGTCTCTTCTGTTTTGTCCCTCTCCCTGTTTTTATATTATTTTTGTTTCCCTTTCCTTATGCTCATCTGTTTTGTCTCTTAAAGTCCTCATATGAGTGAAGTCATATGATTTTTGTCTTTCTCTAATTTCACTTAGCATAATACCCTCCAGTTCCATCCACGTAGTTGCAAATGGCAAGATTTCATTCTTTTTGATTGCTGAGTAATACTCCATTGTATATATACACCACATCTTCTTTATCCATTCATCCGTCCATGGACATCTGGGCTCTTTCCATACTTTGGCTCTTGTCGTAGCGCTGCTATAAACATTGGGGTGCATGTGTCCCTTCAAAACAGCACACCTGTATCCCGTGGATAAATGCCTAGTAGTGTAATTGCTGAGTCATAGGGTAGTTCTATTTTTAGTTTTTTGAGGAACCTCCATACTGTTTTCCAGAGTGGCTGCACCAGCTTGCATTCCCTGTCTCAAAATTCTTTAAGAGAATTCACACCCTTAGATAATCTCTCATCTTTTCTATTGATCCTTTCTCGTGATCTCAGCCAGTATTATTTTGTAAATAACATTCCATATGCTAACTCTCAAATTTATATTTCTATAACAGAACCAAACTTGAATATTCACCAATCTATCCAATATCTCCACTTAGATTTCTAATAGAAACCTCAAACTTAACATGTCTAAAATTGAATTTCTGATCTTCTCAAAAAACCTATTCCTACAGTCTTCTTCATCTCAATGGCCATCCTTTACTTAACAGTTGCTTTAGTCCAAAACCTTAGTCACCATTTCTTCTACTTGTCCTGTATAGTGAATATCAAACTTTATGAATCTTTGTATGTCTGGAAAATGTTTTTTTTTTTTTTTTAAGTTTATTTATTTTTAGAGAGCGAGTGGGGAGGGGCAGTGAGAGAGAGAGAGAGAGAGAGAGAGAGAGAATCCCAAGTGAGAGAGAGAGCCCGGTGTGGGGTTTGATCTTACAAATTGTGAGATCATGACCTGAGCAGAAATCAAGTGCCACCAAGGTGCCCCTGGAAAAACGATTTATTATGCTTTTACATATGAATGAAATTGACAATTCTTCAAAGTTATTCACCCTCAAAACTTCGGGGAAAAAAATTCTCTGTAAAACAGAAACAATGGTATCAGTTTTATTCTATAGTCTATGTATTTTTCTCCCATAAGCTTTTAGAACTTTGTCTTCTAGATGTTAAAAATTTCACAATTATATAAATAGATGTTAACATTTTTCAGTCATCTTGTCTCAGACTCACACAGCCCTTCTAAGGACAACTGCTTTTCATGTGAAATTTTCTTCTAGTGGTTCTGTATTTCTTCCCATTCATTCTTATTTCACTGTTTCTGTAGCTTCTCTTAGCAGATTAGAAAACAGTGTATCTTTTTTATGCTGCTGAACTTTTCTTTCATGCTATTTTCTATCTTTTTTTTTGTACTATATCCTGCAAAAAAAAAATACTCAGCAAGATCTTCCAACTTAATTTGTTCTTTTATTTTCTTTTCAAATTTTTATTTAAATTCTAGTTAGTTAACATACATTAATTTGTTCCTGCGTTCACTCTGTTCTTAGCCCACCCATAAGATTGTTCATTTTCAGGATCTCTAATTTGCTCTTTAAAAAATGTTCCTTCTGCATTAGATCTGCCATTCTTTTTTATCTGTTTGAGAAGCATCAGTGACACTTTTAAATGTTTCTTTCTGTTGGCTTACTTATGGTAGGTTCTTTTATTTACTGCTTTTTTGTGCTTCTCTTTCATAATGTTGGTATTCCTGAAATGTCTGTTAATTCTTGGTTGTAGCAATCTTTACATGTAAGAACTCTGTCAACCAGTCTATAAATGTTATTTCTGTTTACTGCAGGATGCTCTTTTGTGACTGCAGAGAGGACAAGGTGGTGGTATATCAATAATTCATCTTCTGAGCATAGGAGGTCTTAGTTCCTCCAGGGTATCTTCATCCACCTTAAGGCTCTGACCCAAATTTATAACCAGTGTTCCAGAGAGAGAGCATCTGTCTGTGCTACATGGCATAAAAGATGGGCTGGATCCATATGCTGCTTCAGTGCAACACTCAAGCAACCACACTGATATTTTCCTTAGGATCGTAAAGGCATCACTACTCTTACCTTTTCTCAGCAGCCTTATCTTGAGTACTTGTTGAGCTAATGTTTCTTTCTTAAAATTGATCCCAATGGCATACTGTCTTTCAGATTCTCCACACTTGCTTGTCTTCCCAGAAAGGGACCCTACTACTGATAACCAACTTTGCTAAAATTATTTTATTTTATCTTTAACATGTTTCTACTTTTTTCTCTACTTTCTAAGAATTTAAGGTGATTCTGGGTAATCCCTTAAAACTGAAGTGAATTTCTTTGAAATCTCCCCACATAACTGATTTTTCTCTAATGACAACTTAACAATTGGACTTTCTATTAAGACTCTACTTCAGGGGCGCCTGGGTGGCTGAGTTGGCTGAGCGTCTGACTTCGGCTCAGGTCATGATCTCACGATTCATGAGTTCGAGCCCTGCATCGGGCTCTGTGCTGACATGATGGCTTGGAGGAGCCTGGAGCCTGCTTCAGATTTTGTGTCTCCCTCTCTCTCTCTGCCCCTCCCTAGCTTGCACTCTCTCTCTCTGTCAAAAATAAATAAACATTAAAAAAAAATTAGAAAAAAAAAAAAAAAAAGACTCTACTTCACAGTACACCAAAAGAAAAAAAAGAGAAAGAGATAAACTTAATGAAGTCAAAAAAATTCACAAGCCTTATAGTTTTGGGCTATACTAAAAGTCACCACTTTCAACAAAATAGTTCAGTACAATTATCTTCTAACGGAATGACCAGGAACCAATTTTTAAAATATGACTAAATGTTTAAAATCTACTAACACAAATTTATTATAAACTTTGACCAAAGCTAATATTAAGGTTTCAGTTACTTCTCATTCACATTCTTAAAGTATATTAACTATACAAAAAGATACAATATATACATTATAAATATCTATTACAAATGTTATATATACTATGTACAAATAAAGTATATATATAATATATATGTAATTATGCATATTATTTAACACTTAAATAGACCTAACCTTTTTTCATTCATGTAATATATACTGCATGCCCACTAGATTAAAAAACAACAACTCAATATTGCACTGCCTTCTGAGACATAATTCCTCCGGTAAGGAAATTCAGAGATAAAATAAATATCCTATTTATCTAAATAGATAAATCTAAAACACATTCCTGCTTTCTTGAGATTTGGTAGTAATGAACACAAGAGCTCTTTGAAATAGGTAAACAGTGAAGGAAGTTTAAATCATACTAACAGACACCGGAAAACAAAGGCAAAAGAAATAGATATTTGCATTAAGCCCTAGGTCACCTTCAAAATAAAATGCAGCAATCCTACTCACTCTATTAAGTCACTCACTACACTGTAACTATTATGCCTACTTATTTAAACAAGACCCAGAAAGATTAAAACTCACAGAATTTTTTAGCCTTATATTTGAATTTCAAACCTACTGCCCACTAGCTGATGATACCTGGGGACAAGGTACTTAAAAGGCCTACTTTCAACGTACAACAGAAACAGCATTACAGCCTCGAGTTATCATAAGGACTCAACAAATGAGTAACCATTACCTTCTGAACCAGGATTTCTCTGTCATTTTAACCCATAACCTCTTTTAGTAAGCATCAAACCATCTTCCCTATTTTGTACTAGAAAATTAAAGTGAATTTCCACCCAGGTGAAAGTGTTTTTTCCAATTTCACACCATCCAACCTAAATCCACTGCCTCCCTACTCCTAATTCTCTTGAACATCCAGTGCCGCGGATCTTTTTAATCTCTCCAGATAGGAAAACTAAAGGTTAACCAGATAGATTATGTGACTTTACCAAGGTCATACTATTTCATTGTATCTTAAAAATATAAGGCTGCACATAAAACCGCCTGATGTTTGTAGATTCTTTTAAATCTACTTGCTCATTAGGTTAAATAAATAAATAAATAAATCTACTTGTTCATAAGCATGGGAGGAAAAAACTACACAAAGTTACTCTGAAGTATTTACCTTTCTACATGCAGGACAAAGCCCATTTTCATCAGTGCGAATTCGATGCCAACAAAATCGGCAAATCTGATAGCCACAGGTGCAAGGGAAAAAGTTGATATCATCTATCTCCAAGGGCTCCATGCAAAGAGGACATTCCACAGGGTCTTCCTTCGCATCAGGACTGCGAGACATCTTCACGATTATTGAACAGCAGCAAAAGTTTATAATAACTTAAGGGAGAAGGAAGTTCAGCACTGAGAACTAAACTGTAGAACTTCAAAGACCTGCATGACAAGAAACAAAACATACTGTTTACTACTGAAAATGGCATTTCAAGCATCAGGAATCATATTATCAAAAAATTTGGAAAATATTAAACAAATTCTGCTATCATCTCAGAAGAGATTTCAGAATGGAATTCTGAAAATTTTTTTTTTTTGAAGGTCAAAATAAAGTCTAGCATTATTCACCTTTTGGATTCAATATAAAAACAAAAGAACTTTCTTTTTTCTACATCTAGTACTAAATCACAGCACATTTTAGGGGAATAAATAATACACATCCTTAAAATACACTTTAAACAGTCTTTGACCTAAAAGTTAATAACACTGCCAACATAACCGAAGGAGTATTATAGTATTCTAAAATGTGTCAGAAAATAACTATGTTTACAAAATAAACATAAAGAAACAGAAAAGGTTTCAGTCATCTATAATTACATGTTAATATCAAACTTTTACCACAGAAAACAAAGACCTGAAACATACGCCAAAGAACCCAATGTATACAACCAAATATGTATATTATGTCAATGAAAATTTCTGGTAAAATAAGCACATAAAAAGCATTTCTATGGTAATGCTACAAAATTGTACAAAAAACAGGAAGGGGAAAAGAACCAAATAGATTCCGTATTCCAAAGTCTTTTAAAAAATTAAATAATTTTTAGGGGTGCCTGGGTGGCTCAGTCAGTTAAGTGTCCAACTTCAGCTCGGGTCATGATCTCGTGGTTCATGAGGTCGAGCTCAATTCGGGCTCTGTGCTGACTGCTCAGAGCCTGGGGCCTGCTTTGGATTCTGTGTCTCCCTGTTTCTCTGCCTCTCCCTTGCTCATCCTCTGTCTCTCTCTCTCTGTCTCAAAAATAAATAAAAACATTAAAAAAAAACACTAAAAAAAATTAAATGATTTTATATTTAAAAAATAAAAAAATAAACTGAGATACTCTATAAATAGTGGGTTTCAATGTGGGTTTTCTACATACCATAAAATTTCAGAATATTAAAAACCATAACATCTGAAGGGCATTTTAGAAAATGATTTGGTAATTTTTCTAAGATGTATTCCTGACAATGCCTGTGACTTCAAAATATCTCTGCATCTAGAAAAGAATATTTCAAGTGTTCCTTTTGACATGAAAGTCTTTTCTCCAAGGCTAACCCTGTAAATAAAGTCATTTTTAGAAAGGAAAAATAAAAAATGAATAAAAATTAAATAACTTATTGGGGTGCCTGGGTGGCTCAGTCAGATGACTCTTGGTTTACACTCGGGTCATGATCTCACAGTTTGTGGGTGTGAGCCCTACAATGGGCTCCAGACTGCTTGGGATTCTCTCTCTCTTCCCCTCTCTCTGCCCCTCCCATCTCTCTCTAAGTAAATAAATAAACTTAAAGAAAAAAAGAATTACTAAAATTAATTTATCTCTTTAGATTATGGACAATTGAAAATACCTGGGTAATAATCTAGGTTAAAGTCAATGGTAAATTAAAACATTAGGTTGAAATCGCTATTTTTAACAGTATGCAAAATAGAAGTCAATGCCATCTTTTATCAAAATAACTCAGGTTTGTTGTTTTTTTTTAAACATAATTCAACAAACTGATTCTAAAGTTTACACATGAAAGAGTAAATGCATACAAATTGCTGTGAAACTTCTGGGGGAAAATGAGGGAATTTGTGCTGTCAGATACTGAACTGACTACAAAGGAAAAGTAATTTTAAAATATGATACGGAAAAAAAATAAAACTTTGATATGGGAACAAATACAGACAAAAAATCAATGAACCTAAATAAAGACTCTAGAAACAGAACCATGAATTTATGAGATTTTAATATTTGGTAAAAGTGACAGTACAAATCAATATAGCAAGGAGAGACCAGTTTAAAAAGCAATAATAAAATTCTGTTTTATCTATTTTAAGGAAAAAAATGGTATATATCTATTCTATTATCAAACCCGAATCATCTGTATAAAGATCCATACATTGAAATAAACAGACTAAAGTATAAGAAAAAAAATACAATTTTTAAAAGTCTTGTGATACAGAAGATCTTCCTAAGCGAAAACAATAATTCAGAAGCCTTAAAAGATAGATTTAGCAATGTAGAAAGAAAACAAAAAAAATGAAAGGTAAGCAACAGAGTAAAGGATATATTCACTACATATAGTGAAGTGTTAGAGTCCAAAATATTTCCAATTTTAAAAAGGCAATTAAGTCAAACAAAATAACGAGAACAGAAGATGATGAGTAATTCACAGAATTACAAATTAATTACAACATATGAAAAGATGATCAATCTCTTTAGTTAGTAAAGAGGGAGACAACATTTTCCCCCCATCGACCTGTCAAAGAAGACGGTCTCCTCAGAAAGTAAAGATTATCACTGATCCAAATTCTTTGCAGAGGAAATGAGAGCACAAAGAGTCCCTTGCCTTAAGCTGCACAGCTATTAAGTGGCGCAACCTAGATTTATTCCAGGAAGTCTTAGCCCCAGAATCTGCACTGTTAACCGTGCCTTCACACCACCTTAGAATCTATCCCACAGAAATACTTGCACCTGTGCACCTAAGTACTTTGCTCTGTGATTTGCAGCTGTTCCTAGAGAACTGCAAAGTAACAGTCCATCAGCTGGGAAATCATTAACTAAATAATGATATAGCCATAAACTGAATATATCAAATCAGAAGCTATTACATACACTTTTGAGTTTTTAATTTGTAAAAGCAAGCTGGAGACTAACCGACACAAATTTACAATTACTTCGATATAAATATGTAAATCCTGTATGTGTATATATTTGATGTTTCTCTAAGAAAATAAAGCACATAAAAGATTTTACACAAAAGTGTTACCATGTCAAAAAAAGACAAAATGGAGGTAAGCAGGAGAGTTTTTTTCTGAAATTAATTTTATTTTCAAAATTTTATTTTAGAAAAACCTATATTATCTGATTTGTTACAAAATATTTTTGCATTTCAAACACAAACCTTAAAAAAAAAAAGGAAATTACTTTCATCACCTTTTGAAAAATTAAGTTAAATCTGTCTTTTAATAATTAGAAGGAAAAAAATGAAATACTTTCCTATCATTCTATATTTTAAAATAAAAGTTTTTTTTTTTTTTTAAAGAATACGTATTTATAAACAATTCAGGAATCCTGGTTTGCAAGAGCCAATTGTGTCACTATCAGTTTCTTCATATAGAAAATGGGGTTTAGAACTAATTTCTAACAGCTCCTCCAACTTGAATGTTCCAAACTGTACCTGTAGAAAACACACACTCAAACACTGGTTTCACCAACAGGAAACTAATCAAGGGGTGCTATCTACACTTCTAATGTACTTCTGACGACAGGACATTACTTTCATAACAATAGCTTACTCAAGTTTTAGTGGAGTAATTTATAGGATGCTGGGAAGGAAAACAATACACTGGGATTTATGAATTGAAAAGCTTTCTAGAGTAAATTACCATAAATAAAACATGACATACTGAAGTTTGCTTTTTGATTGCTTCTGTTTCATAAAAAATTTTTAAAAGTCTGCGACAGTATGTATCTCCCAGTTTAGAGGAAAAGGGACAAAACAGCAAGAAGTCCCTTAAGATGATTAATACAAGTGCAAGTGCATTTTATACACTTCTAGTACCATGGAGATGTGCCCAAGTAATCATAAAAACGGTGAAATCTAAGAGGGAAGGCTAATGTGGTAGAACATTGGAATATAAGGTAAAAGAACAGATTTCTGCTTCATCCCTTCCACTAAATAGCTATATAATCTTGGATAAGACACTCAAAAGCCGTAGGATTCAATTTTTTCATCTGAAAAATGCTGAGATGCAAAATTAAATGAAATTTCAAGTATAGAGAAATTTCTGTTAAACCCACTGAACTAAGCTTTAAAATTTTTTTGAATGTTTATTTTCAAGAGAGAGAGACAGAGACAGAGACAGAGACAGAGACAGAGTGAGTGAGCAGGGGTAGGGGAGGCGCAGAGAGAGGAAGAGACACAGAACTCTAAGTGGGCTCCAGGATGTGCTGTCAGCACAGAGCCCAACCTGGGGCTCGAAATCAGGAACTGCGAGATCATGAGCTGAACCGAAGTTGGAAGTTTAACCGACAGAGCCACCAAGGCGCCCTGAACCAAGCTTTTAAAATAAGCTTTGCAATAAACTCTCTCCCCTCCAAACACTTTAGCCCAAATTTTCATTTAGGGAAAAATAATTTTATTTCATAAGCCAGTCAATTAATATTAAAATAAAAATAAAACAAAACAAGGGGCGCCTTGGTGGCTCAGTTGGTAAGTGTTCAACTCTTGATTTCAGCTCAGGTCATGATCTCAAGGTCTGTGAGTTTAAGACCCACATCAGGCTCTGTGCTGACAAGTGTGGAGCCTACTTGGGATTCTCTCTCTTCCTCCTTTGTCTGTCCGTCCTGCACATGTGTGCACACTCTCTATCTCAAAACAAATTTAAAAAATTAAAAAAAAAAAAAGAATGCCCTTTCTAAAATAAAATAAAATAAAATAAAATAAAATAAAATAAAATAAAATAAAATAAAATAAAATAAAGCACAATTAGATTATAAAGGGATAAGAGGTAGAAAGAAAAGATATTTTTAAATGAAAAAGGAAAGTCAATGACTTCCTAAATGAGGTGTGGGGGTTCTTGGGACAAAAGTGATTTGGTTTTGATTCAGTAACTAATTGTGCAAAAAAAAAAAAAAAAAAAAGTGCATTTTCACATACACCATGTAAAATTCAGTGACTTGGTAAGAATACATTACCCCCCCTCTATATATGAAACTGAGGCTAAGTGGTGACCCTGGATATAAGTGCTAAACACACAAATCAAAAGTAAGATCCCCATCTTCAGAACCCATGCCCTTTCCAACATGGTTAAGGCAGAAATTATGATCAATGAAGCCACAGCTGCATATCTTGGTGTATGAAGTGCAAGTTTCCAAAAAGTAAAAATGTTACTTTTTCAAAAACTTCAACTACGGAAAATCTCTACGTCGTTACCTGAGTTCTTGTTCTCTGTATCAACTGCCACTAATACCACAATACAGTATAAATTCTGACATAAATAATAGTGCTCCTGAAACACCAAAGAGATCACATTCCATATAGTAAGTACACATAATAAAAATAATGCCATGCTCAAAAATCACTCATAAAGTGCTGCATCCATGGATCTGTGCATAGGACCCTGTTCAAAAAATGTATACAAAAACATAACTGTAAGTTGCACTATAAGCTAACTTGGATGTGAATTAAATAAAAATATTTTTAAAAAATAATTAAATTAAATTTAAAAAACCTTAATTGTAAAATATAAAGTGCTGCAGCCACTATGGAAAAGAGTTTGGTAGTTTCTCAAAAAGTTAAACAGAGAATTAGTATGTGATCCATTTCTGGATATACACCCAACAAACCGAAAGCAGGGACCTTGAACAGATACTTGTACGGCAAAGCTCACAGCGGCATTATTCACAATAGCCAAAGATGGAAACAACCCAAGTGTCCATCAAGAGATGAATGGAAAATGTAGTGTATACACAGATATTATTCAGCCATAAAAGAATAAAATTCTGATGCATGCTACAATGTAGATGAACCTTGAAAACATTATACTAAGTGAAATAAGCCAGTCACAAAAAGATAAATATTTTATGATTCCACTGATATGAGGTATCTAAAATTCTTTCACGCAGAAAGTAGAATAGAGGTTGCCAGGCTTGAGGGGAGGGAGAATGGGAAGTTATTGGTTAATGGATATAGAGTTTCTGTTTGGGATGGTAAAAAAGGTTTTAGAAACACAAAGTGGTGATACTTACACAGCATCGTGAATGTACTTAATGCCACCCAACTGTACACTTAAAAATACTTAAAATGACATATTTTAGCTTACATTTATTTTATTATTATAAAAATCAATAAAAATATAAACTATACACTTAAATGTGGTACAGAATAAACAGCACTTTTGAAAAAACTGAGTCTGTGGTTCCATATTTAAAGTCATTAATATTCTGGGGCGCCTGGGTGGCGCAGTCGGTTAAGCGTCCGACTTCAACCAGGTCACGATCTCACGGTCCGTGAGTTCGAGCCCCGCGTCGGGCTCTGGGCTGATGGCTCAGAGCCTGGAGCCTGTTTCCGATTCTGTGTCTCCCTCTCTCTCTGCCCCTCGCCCGTTCATGCTCTGTCTCTCTCTGTCCCAAAAATAAATAAACGTTGAAAAAAAATAAAGTCATTAATATTTTAATTTTTTTCCTACCTAGTAGCTTAATTTGTCATAAGTTAAATGTGTATATGATGCAATTCCATTGAATAGTTACATAAAAGTTACACTCCTGAATAAACTATACAACCAAAAGTATGCATACACTGTAACAACACATAATGGAAATCTATTTATAGATGTGACATCCATACACACACTTTGATAAGTATCTAGAATAGCATCTTAAGTGTCCATAAAAACCATACATTCAATATATGCACAAAACTATAAATGAACATGTTTTAAAATCTGGAATAAAGTACACCACCCCACTTAGAGTTTACTCAATTACTGTTTTCTAACTGTGAAATTTTTATTTCTTTAACAATCAGTCCGTTCTCAGTCCACTGTCACTGGAATGGAAACTTCAGGAAGGCAATTACCTGGTATATCATATTTACAATGATATACCAAGCAGTTACAAAATGGCTGGTGGTAAATAGTAAGTATTCACTTATTTGATCAAAGAAAACTGAACAAAAGAAGGAATAAATTATTTGTTGTATGTCACTTATGACTGACAACCGTTTTCAAAAATCGGAAACAACACTCTAAGTTGTCCATTGTTTCTGTACTAGGCTTTTATCTTACAAAACATGTTACTTAAATATCAACAATACTTCTTCCCCTTTTAAATTAAGTACCAAACTACCAGCATACATATACCATGAATATACATACACTATGGAACTCAAGACTGTTTGTATGACCTTTAGGAGCAGCAAGAAGGCTTATCTGTGTTTTAGGAAATATCTACCTAAGAATTTAAAGTCTCCTTCCTAAAGGTTAAGATGTCATTACACAAAAAAAGCAATTATATGGGACTGCCTTCTACCTCTCCACCAGTGTGTTCCTCATTTAGTAAATTATTTTACTTTTGGAAGATGTAAGTCAAAATCAGCATCCAAGTCATCTCACATACTATAACACGTCCCCTAAGTATTTTTCACAGAAGAAGAGGCAGCTAAGGGTGGAAGGAGATGAACAGAATCTTTCTCCAGTAGAAAGTAACCACCATGAGGGCAAAGACGGTCTTACTTATTAGCATATCCAAAAATCTTAAAATAGTTTCTGGCACATAAATATTTGTCAAGTGGAAGGAGAGCAAGAAAGAAGGAAGAAAAGGAAGGAAGGGGAAGTACTTGTCTACTCATCCATAAATGGGTAAGTACCTATTTTAAGACTCGCTGAATAAAACTGGCAACCTTTACAAATCTATGCATAGCAAATACACATTAGATACAATAACAGACTTCTCTGAACATCTCACTGATAAAGCAAAAGTTTTTCTATTTTCTTATGATTCAGGGCTCAATACTAAAAAGGAAAAAAAAAGCAATTTGCTAATTTGCATGCATTTGTTTGCAGTCAGAGGAATATGATCATTGATTTTGGGAGAGTTGTTCGTTAAAATCCACCAATTTATCAGCTGAACAAATCAAAGACATCCAAGATGACAAATCATTCAAATAAAGCAATAAAGAAATCTAACACTTTGCATACAAATACATATTTCAAAATTTAACAATATGAAAATTAATGTTTATTTATTTTTGAGACAGAGCACTAGCAGGGGAGGAGCAGAGAGGGAGACACAGAATCTGAAGTAGGGTCCAGGCTCTGAGCTGTGAGCACAGAGCCTGATGTGGGGCTCGAGATCATGAACCATGAGATCATGACCTGAGCCAAAGTCAGATGCTTAACTGACTGAGCCACCCAGGCACCCCAACAATATCACAATTAAAATGTATTAAAAATCGATTATCTGGGTGTATCAATTTAAAGAAAAAAGATTTGCTACAAGTTTCCTTCCTGTGGGGGGAAAAAAGTTTCCATATACATTTAAAATGATTCAAGTAAGGGGTGCCTGGATGGCTCAGTCGGTTGATTGACTTTGGCTCAGGTCATGATCTCACGGTTCTGAGTTCGAGCCCCACATTTGGCTCTGTGTGGACAGCTCAGAGCCTAGAGCCTGCTTCATATTCTGTGTCTCCCTCTCTCTCTCTGTCCCTCCTCTACTTGTGCTCTCTCTCTCGCACTCTCAAAAATAAACATTAAAAAATGTAAAGATGACTCAAATAAAAAGTATTTTTAATTTTTAACGTTTATTCATTTTTGAGAGACAGAGTATAAGCGGGGAAGGGGAAGAAAGAGAGGGAGACACAGAACCTGAAGCAGGCTCTAGGCCCTGAGCTATCAGCACAGAGCCTGACGCGGGGCTCGGACTCATGAGCTGTGAGATCATGACCTGAGCCAAAGTCGGACGCTCAACCGACTGAACTACCCAGGCACCCCCAAATAAAAAGTATTTTAAATCACTTCCGTAAAGACTTGTACTACTTAAAGAATAGTAGGCAGAACTTAACAATGACTAGTCTTTTAAAGGAGGGAAGTTTATGGCACAAAAACAGACACACAGACCAATGGAATAGAATAGAAACCCCAGAACTAGACCCACAAACGTATGGCCAACTCATCTTTGACAAAGCAGGAAGGAACATCCAATGGAAAAAAGACAGTCTCTTTAACAAATGGTGCTGGGAGAACTGGACAACAACATGCAGAAGGTTGAAACTAGACCACTTTCTCACACCATTCACAAAAATAAACTCAAAATGCATAAAGGACCTGAATGTGAGACAGGAAACCATCAAAACCCTAGAGGAGAAAGCAGGAAAAGACCTCTCTGACCTCAGCCGTAGCAATCTCTTACTCGACACATCCCCAAAGACAAAGGAATTAAAAGCAAAAATGAATTACTGGGACCTTATGAAGATAAAAAGCTTCTGCACTGCAAAGGAAACAACCAACAAAACTAAAAGGCAACCAACGGAATGGGAAAAGATATTTGCAAATGACATATCGGACAAAGGGCTAGTATCCAAAATCTATAAAGAGCTCACCAAACTCCACACCCGAAAAACAAATAACCCAATGAAGAAATGGGCAGAAAACATGAATAGACACTTCTCTCAAGAAGACATCCGGATGGCCAACAGGCACATGAAAAGATGCTCAACGTCGCTCCTTATCAGGGAAATACAAATCAAAACCACCCTCAGATATCACCTCACGCCAGTCAGAGTGGCCAAAATGAACAAATCAGGAGACTATAGACGCTGGAGAGGATGTGGAGAAACGGGAACCCTCTTGCACTGTTGGTGGGAATGCAAATTGGTGCAGCCACTCTGGAAAGCAGTGTGGAGGTTCCTCAGAAAATTAAAAATAGACCTACCCTATGACCCAGCAGTAGCACTGCTAGGAATTTACCCAAGGGATACAGGAGTACTGATGCATAGGGGCACTTGTACCCCAATGTTGATAGCAGGACTCTCAACAATAGCCGAATTATGGAAAGAGCCTAAATGTCCATCAACTGATGAATGGATAAAGAAATTGTGGTTTATATACACAACGGAGTACTACAGGGCAATGAGAAAGAACGAAATATGGCCCTTTGTAGCAACATGGATGGAACTAGACAGTGTGATGCTAAGTGAAATAAGCCATACAGAGAAAGACAGATACCATATGTTTTCACTTTTATGTGGATCCTGAGAAACTTAACAGAAACCCATGGGGGAGGGGAAGGAAAAAAAAAAAAAAGAGGTTAGAGTGGGAGAGAGCCAAAGCATAAGAGACTCTTAAAAACTGAGAACAAACTGAGGGTTGATGGGGGGTGGGAGGGAGGGGAGGGTGGGTGATGGGTATTGAGGAGGACACCTTTTGGGATGAGCACTGGGTGTTGTATGGAAACCAATTTGACAATAAATTTCATATATTGAAAAAAAAATAAAGGAAGGAAGTTTTAAAAAGAAAAGGTAAAAGCATATTTAGGCTCTCTTATCAAGAAAGCTAACTGGTTGTGGGGCACCTGGGTGGCTCAGGTCATGATCTCATGGTCCGTGGGTTAGAGCCCTGCCATGGGCTCTCTGAACATCTCAGAGCCTGCTTCCAATTTTGTGTCTCCCTCTTTCTCTACCCCTCCCCTGTACAACATGTGCTGTCTCTTTCTCTCTCTCTAAAATAAATAAAGATTAAAAAAAAAAAAAAGCTAATTGGTTGTTCTAATTGTATCCAGTACATCAAAACTGAAGGTTTTAACGTTATTAGAAAAGTCAGATGGCTGACCAAGGAAGTTTCTGCCATTCTAACAGTTCTTTTATATCTTCGTTTATTGACTGATTCAATAAATAGTTATTAAGTTCTTACTCTGTTTCGAATTCTAGTCTCCATCTTTGGGATATATTAGTGACCACAAAAGGGAAAAATAATCCTAAGGTATGAGCTTATATTTTCTCAAGAAAATCTACTGAAATTCAGGAAAAACAGAAAGACTATATAGTAGTTGAATCAAAACCTACTCCCTCTCTTTCCTTCCCCGTCACCAGCTCAGTGGGACAAAACTTCAGACTGGTGCAGCCAGGAACAAGGGGTGCTCTCTCACCACAACCGCTATCTTCCCAGGAAGGGCAGGCCATCAGCATCTTTCATGCTGCCTGAAACCACCTAATGCTAAAGCTAAATGCAGGTAAGGGCACCTCTCTTCCACTCAACTGCCACTCCCAGGGAAGAGGTCCTATGTTGCTGCTACATGTTGAAAAATACTGGGACCCATACTGTCCTCTACCCAGCTACTTTGTAAAGCAGAAATCCCATGCCAAGAAAGGCAAGACAAGAAAGAAGACCCGAGACTACTGTACACCCACCGGCTCAGTTCCTAAACCGGGGGTGAAGCACAGAGAGAAAAGTGCACACTGTCTCTACCACCCAATGCCAGAGCCAGAACCAAGCCAACGATTTTGCCAGGAAGGTACAGCAGGCCTTGAAACAGATAGCTCTGAATCTCTCTCAGATTGTTCCAATCCAATACTGTTCCAATGCTGACTCTGCAACAGAGTGTGAAGTTCAAGTCTAAGGGCAATCTCAAAACCTAGGAGGCCTTGGTGAAGGGCAACTGGGAGGAGATTCAGATACAGGCTAACCTGTAAACCAGCTAGTTCACAGGAAAGGATAAGGAGAATCAGTAAATACGACAGCTGAGATGAGCCTCCCCAGGTCAGAACAAATTTCAAGCTCTGATTCAAGAACTGTCCCTTCAAGTGAGTTCAAAGTTTTTGGATCCAGCTGAGAAACAATGTACGTCCTAGGGCACTGTTGAAAACAACAGAGGAGCCAGGTGCCAATTTGTGGAGCTTAACATTTGGGTGTGGTCAAGGAAAGAGTCAGTGAAAGGGATCCCTGCCAAAAATCCCAGGGTGAATGTGGGCATACCCAAATCTGCACACCCTAGGAACACCACCAGATGGCTAACACTTGCAAGAGGGAAACAGACTTCATTAAAATAATCCAGTAAGTAAACAAATAAGCAAATAACAGTAATAAGCCCTGGGAGGGGTAGGAAAGACCAGTATCTAGAGCTGGTACAATATTATATAAGATGTCCAATTTCCAACCAGAAATTATAAGCCATACATGTTAACAGGAAAGTATGACCCACATAGAAGGAAAAAAGCAGGCAACAGAAACTGCCTGTGAGACCCACCAGATTTAAGATTTAACAAAGACTTCAAAGAGCCATTTACATATATTCAAAGAACTAAAGAAACCCATAATTAAAGAAGGAATGTCTGATGACAATATCACACCAAATAGAGTGTCAACAAAGAGATAGATATTATTAAAAAGAAACAATGAGATTTTGGAGTTGGAAAGTATAACTAAAATAAAGTCATTAAAGGGGCTCAATAGTGCATCTGAACTGGCAGAAGAATGAGCTGGTAAAATCGAAGACAGATTAATAAAGATTATGTAATCCAAGGAAGAGAGAGAAAAAGTAAAGAAGAAAACTGAACAGAGCCTCAGAGAAAAGTACAACACCACATGCATCAACATACACATAATGAAAAAAAAATACACATAATGGAAACAAAACAAGGAGAAGCGAAGAAAAAATATTTGAAGAAATAATGGCTGTATGAAAATTAACTACAGCTACACAACAACATAGATGAATCTCACAAAAAGAATGTTGAGCAAAGGAAGCAAGAAGAATATAATTGTGGTCATATAAATTTCAATAAATAAACAAAAATATATATTTTAGGGCTGCACAGAAGATAACAAAAGCAGAAGACTGAGTGACTCTGGATGAAAGGGAGAGGGTTATGAACAGGAAGAGGTGTATTTGGGTAGGGGAAAGGGGTGGGTGATGCTGAGGGTACTTGAAATACTTTATTTTTGACCTTAATAAAGATGTTTGCTTTAAATTAAGCTGAAGGGGAGCCTGGGCAGCTTAGTCATTGAGCAGCTGACTTTGGCTCAGGTCATGATCTCACAGTTCAAGAGTTGGAGCCCCACATCGGGCTCTATGCTGACAGCTCAGAGCCTGGAGCCTGCTTCCAATTCTGTGTCTCCCTCTCTCTCCCTGTCCCTCCCTCGCTCATGCTCTCTCTCTCAAAAATAAAAACATAAAAAAAAAAAAGTTAAACTGTACGTGTTTTGTTTTGTTAATTTTTTTTTTCAACATTTATTTATTTTTGGGACAGAAAGAGACAGAGCATGAACGGGGGAGGGGCAGAGAGAGAGGGAGACACAGAATCGGAAACAAGCTCCAGGCTCTGAGCCATCAGCCCAGAGCCTGACGCAGGGCTCGAACTCACGGACCGTGAGAACGTGACCTGGGTGAAGTCGGACGCTTAACCAACTGCGCCACCCAGGCGCCCCTGTACGTGTTTTACATGTACACGTTTTACATGTTTCTGTATATTCCTCACTTTTTTCAGTCTTAAAAGAAAAAGATAATACCTTCTGGTTTCCCACAATGGTTAAAAATAATCTGCAGACCCAGAGAGCACAATATATCCAGTGGGATCAACAAACCCACATCCAGCTACAAGATAGCAAAACTGCAGAACGCTAAAGGTAACAAGAAAGCCGACTTTAAAAAAGGACCTCTCACCCAATAGAATAATTAGAATTGCAGCTGACTTCTCAACAGCAACAGCTGAAGTCAGAAGGGAAAGACATACACCCAAGATACTGAGCGAAAATTACTGTCAACCTACCATTGTGCTCCTAGAAAAGAATAACCCTCAAGAACAAGAGTAAAATCATAAAACATTTTTTGAGATAATCAAGATTTTCACAGGGACTGGATACTCGATGATATTAGGGAATTACTGTTAGTTATGTACAGTAGTAGTTTTATGTTTATTCTTTTTTAAAAGCTCTTCTACAGGAGATACATTCTTAAGTATTTACAGACTTCATGATATGATATTTCAGCAGGAAAGGAGACACAGAATGGGGAAGAGATGAAACTAGAATAGTAAAATGTCGGCAACTACAGAAACTGTGGGCTAGAAATAATTGCGTTTCATGACATTACTGGTCTACTTTCATGTATACTTAAAAATTTCCATGATAAAGAGCTAAAAATAATTGATAAATTAAAAATTAAAACAAATAAACAGAAATACAGTTTACCAGTAAGAGACCTCCACTAAAGGAACTTGTCCTGAAGATGATCTCACAAGGACAGAGATTAAAGAAAGGATGGTGAGGAAAAAACACGGTAAAAACGTATGCAAATTAGATTATGCACTTCTCTATAGAACAATATAATTTGTTGGTTTTAACAAGCATAAAATAAAATATTAAACAATAACATGTCAGGAGAAGAGTGATATAAGATAAGCTCCTATAAGGCCAACTTTAAGAGGAATATGAACAGTAAAATTTCAAGGGTAACCATATACTCTCTAAGATCTACTAATTCCACTTCCCCATATCTTCCATCTACTAAGGCATGTATAAACAGTTCCAGCACTGGTTGTAATGGCAAAAAAATGGAAACCTAAATGTCCATCAGTAGGAAATGACAAAATTACAGTAAATCAATAAAATGAAATACTATACATCAGATTAAAAGACTAAGGTAGATTGGTACCTACAAACAGACTGAATGAAAAAAGCTAACTTCACGTACTACAGAATGTTTTCTACATTAAAAAATCATAGAAAAAATTATATACAGTCTGCTAATAGTGACTACATCTAGAGAAACGATAAGAAGTGGGATGGATTGGAAACTTGAGTCTTATGTATGAGTTCTGTAAACAGAATATATTAATGCATTTCTTCTATAATAGAAAATTAATTTTTTTTAATTTTTTTATTTTTTAATGTTTATTTATTTTTGAGACAGAGAGAGACAGATCATGAACGGGGGAGGGTCAGAGAGAGAGGGAGACACAGAATCTGAAACAGGCTCCAGGTTCTGAGCTGTCAGCACAGAGCCCGACGCGGGGCTCGAACTCACGGACTGTGAGATCATGACCTGAGCCCAAGTCGGACGCTTAACCAACTGAGCCACCCAGGCGCCCCAGAAAATTAATTTTTTTAAATAACTTTAAAGTTACTAAACTTTGAATTTTTTTTTTTTTTTTTTTAAGAGAGAGAGTGCACGCAAGTGGGGGAAGGGGCAAGGGGAAACAGAGAATCTTAAGCAGGTTCCATGCTCAGTGTCAAGCCTATGTGGAGCTAGATCCCACAACCCTGGGGTCATGACCCAAGCTGAAATCAAGAGTCATATGCTTAACTGACTGAGCCACCCAGACGCCCCTAAGTTTTGAATCCTTTGAGTGCAAAGATCATGTCTATTGTGTTCAACACTGTGCCATAGGCAAATGTATAGCAAATTATAAGTTTCCACGATGTGATGAGGGGAGATACAGAGAAGAATGATTCCAAGGGAAAATGCCAAAGTAACAGTCTGATGCTTGGCAGGGTGAATATGCACAGTTTCTTTTCTTCCTCCTATTCTCCAATTTTTAGGAAATAAACACTTGTATTTATAAAGGGAAAAATTAAGTGCCACTGACAAATAAAAGGATGCAGTGATGAGATGAAAAAACTTTTCAATGTATAATTAGAGAATCAGCATCGACATGTTCCCATTAGCTTAATTCTCCTCAAAAGAAAGCTAGGAGTTAAAGAAATTAAAGGCTAAGCCTGATGAAAGTGTTATTAATAAGATAAAATCAAATCTGCATAAAATCAAAGCAGAGACTAATTAGTGTGCTAATTAGTTCTCTACCACACTTACACAGGTTGTCAACAGAAGGAGGTGCCTAGTATCAGTGTATTTTCAACAGAAAAAACAAACAACCCCCCCCCAGATATACGGGGGGGGGGGGGAAGGGGAGGGCAGTGCCCGGTAGAAGGGTGTGCCTATTTTGAAGTTTTTAAAGACTGACCCAGAGAAATACCTGAAACAAATGAATCAAGACATCAAAACTTTAAAAACCTCCTAGTCACTCTGAACACAAATTAGTTTTTATTTATTTTATTATTTGTTTTTAATGTTAAGAGAAAGAGAGAGAGAGAGAGAGAGAGTACGTACAAGTGGGGGAGGGACAGACGAGGACAGAGGATCCGATATGGGGCTTGACCCTACGAACCTTGAGATCATGACCTGAGCCGAAGTCAGACGCTTGATCAACTAAGCCACCCAGGGGTTCCAATTAGTCCTTTTACAGATGTGTCTGTACATCAGTTTACATTACACAAGCAGTAACAGATAAGAGAAAAAATCAGTCCAAGGAGAAATACTAAGCTGAAGTGCAAGAGCCAGTCTCATCCTCTCAGTACAAAAAACCAAAATGTTTATTAGCATGGTTAAGTAGGACCTCTTCTTTAACCGTATCTAAGCGTCACCCAGTCACTTAGAGTCTAACACCTCCTAAATTCTTTTTTTTTTTTTAACATTTTTTTGGAGGGGGGGGGGGTGGCACATGACTGGGGGAGGGGCAGAGAGAGAGGAGAGAGAGAGAATCCCAAGCAGGTTCCTCAATGTCTGTGTGGAGCTTGATGCGAGGCTCAAACCCATGATCTACGAGATCATGACCTGTGCTGAAATCGAGTCAGACACTTAACCAACTGAGCTACCCAGGCACCCCTAACACCTCCTAAATTCTGATCCCAGGTTGCATGCTGCCAATCAAGTGCTCCTCTTCCACCAAGAGATGAGTTCTAATTCATCCATCTGCAGACTGTTTTATCCTGCCCCCACTTCAGTCTTTCCACTTCATGGCAGGCACTGACGAACTAATAAGAAGTCCACCTTTCAATTTTTTGGCTGGGTGAGACATGGAAGGGTAAAGAAAGGAAGGATTTACAAAGGAGGAAAGATAAAAGTTATCTGGTTAAAAAGTGATTTTTTTAAATGGAAAAGAGTAAATTTTAACATCAATGCTAAATACAGAAATCAAGCTTGTTAACACATCCTAGAATTGGGGTGCCTGGCTAATTCAGTCGGGAGAGCATGGGACTTTTAATCCCGGGATTGCAGGTCCCAGCACCATAATGGGTGTAGAGACTACTTTAAAAAATAGGGTAAAAAATACTTACCAGAACTGTCATAATTATATATATGATTATATATATGATTTCTAGATATATTGTCATAGGATTTCTACATATGTTACCATGCAAACCATCCATGATAAAATTAAAAGAATAAAAAGATTTTTAAGGGGCCTAAGATACAGAAATAATAGCTATTAATTCTTCTATAAAAATAAGATAAAAATTAATATTCCAGTTTGTTCTGTTCCTCCCTAATCTCTGTGTGTGTCATGCTTCTATTGTGACTCAGTAAAATCTAGAATGTAACGGTTTTACACTATGAAACTATGCAAAAACAGTACACTGGTTCAGAATCCTCCCTTAAACATGTACAACTAGTTCCTATTTGAAGCATAAAATGTCAAACTGTATTTCTGTAGACAGTCCAGAGAGAATATATAGTTCAGAATGTTTTAAATAATAAAACATTTTATAAACAATAAAGGACCATGATTACACAGTAGCTTGATTATAACAGTAAAATATATGAGTCATCACTACCCAAAAAAGGAAATTTATTAAAAAAAAAAAAACCACAAAAAACTTTATCAATGCAAACCTATTCAACCAACTCAAAGGCTGTCTCTCCAATGTGCTTGTTTTATTAATCTTTAAATTGCACATAAGTATACACATACTTCAAAATAAAAAGTTAAAGAGTAAAAGTCTATGGTCAACTAAGAGTGAAGCAATTTATAAAGAATGTTATAGGGGTGCCTGGGTGGCTCAGTCGGTTAAACGTCTGGCTCTTTGGCTCAGGTAATAATCTCACGATTCATGAGATTGAGCACCACATCAGGCTCTGTGTTCACAGCATGGAGCCTGCTTGGGATTCATATTCTCTCTCTCTCTCTCTCTCTCTAAAAATAAGTAAACATTCAAAGAAAGAAAGAAAAAAAAAAAGAACATTACCTATTTTTAAAAATTATATTGATTTTTGCAGACATAATGGTCTATTTAAATAATTATACATTTCAAATAGTAGCATGGAATTTAAGCCTATAGGTTAAAAAAATGACTAAAACATATACATGTATATATATGTGTATGTAAACTCTGAGGAGATGGAAGATACTGTTTACTTAATTGTGGAACAGAAACTATAGTAACTCATCTATACCACTGCCATCTTTGAAACTAAAAGCCCCACACATGCACCCCAAGGTTTATAGCAGCACTATCAACAACAGCCAAAGTATGCAAAGAGCCCAAATGGCCATCAGTGGATGAATGGATAAAGAAGATGTGCTATATATACAATGGAGTATTACTTGGCTATCAAAAAGAAAGAAATCTTGCCATTTGCAACAACGTGGAATGAACTAGAAGGTACTGTGCTAAGCCAAATTAGCCAGTTAGAGAAAGATAAGTATCATATGACTTCACTCAAATGAGGAATTTGAGATACAAAACATCAACATAAGGGAAGGGAAGGGAACCAAAAATGATATGAAAACAAGGAGGGGGACAAAACATAAGAGACTCTCAAATAAAGATAACAAACTAAGGGTTGCTGGAGGGAGTTGTAGGTGGGGGAATGGGCTAAATGGGTAAGAAGCCTTAAGGAGGACATTTGTTGGGATGAGCACTGGGTGTTATACACAGGGGATGAATCACTGGAATCTACTTCTGAAATTATAGCACTATATGCTAACTAACTTGGATGTAAATTTAAAAATAAAACGAAAAAAAGAAAAATAAAGAAAAAAAAAGAAAAGTAAAAAACAACAACAAAAAAACCTAAAAGCCCCATTAAAAATATCTAACACTGGGGGTGCCTGGGTGGCTCAGGTGGCTAAGTGTCCGACTTCAGCTCAGGTCATGATCTCACGGTTAGTGGGTTTGAACCCCATGTCCGGCTCTGTGCAGACAGCTCAGCCGCTCTATCTTACTCTCTGCCCTCTCCCACTTGTACTCTGTTTCTCCCTCTCTCAAAAATAAAAATAAACATTAAGAAAAAAAATTTAACACTCACTAAAAGAGAAGAGGTTCCAAACTAGGGGTCAGCTAACACTTTTTGTAAAGGGTTGAATACTATTTTATGCTTTGTGGGCCACACAGACCTGCAATTACTCACCTGTGCCGCCAAAACACAAAGACAGACACAATACATAAACGAGTGTGGCTGTGTTCCCATAAAACTTATTTATGGACAACTGAAATTTGAATTTCATTTAATTTTTCCATGTCAAAAAATATCACTTTTATTTTTCCAATCACTTGAAAATGTAAAAACCACTCCCTTGAAAATGTGAAAACCACTCCCTTGGGCCTTACAAAACAAGCAGCAGGGACCCCTGCTCTAATCCTCACAACCTTAGCATGAGTCTAAGTCTTGGACTTCTTTCAAATCTATTTCTCTTAACCTTATTCCCGAGGAAACCTTTTTTAGTATTCTATTAAACAAATGGCTTCTGTCCATTCCAAGCATTTAACAGACCCCAATGAGTTGCCCCCGCATGCAACAGGAAACTACTATCACTATTTTAAGATATTAAAATTAGTCCATGCTCTTACTATAAAATTTCACAAAACCTAAAGTAATCTGTGGACACAGGCTTGTTTTCCAATTAGATAAAATTCAGGAAATAAATACAGTACCTGAGACATACTGACATGAAATACTTACCTACCACATAAAACTACAATAAAACCAAGACCATTCTGAATAATACATGTTAAAGCATTTAAGTAAAACTGTTCCCAGTGATGTTAATCAACACTCATTAAACGTTTACAAAATGTTCCTGATGTTGGGAGCCACAGTGAAATTCCAAATAATCATACTAATTTATATACAAAAATACAAGAGAAAATTACCTACAAGTTTAGAATTGGGTATGGTTTCATATTCTATAGAAGGAAGAAATTCAGATGGAGGTGCAAAAAGGAATAGTGAAAGTAAAATATGAGTAATAAATGCAAAAGCATGGGGTGTCGAATGGCTCAGTTGGTCAGGCATCTGACTATTGCTTTTGGCTCAGGGTAAGACTCTTGATTTCAGCTCAGGGTCATGATCTCACAGTTGATGGGTTCAAACCCGTGTTGGGCTCTGCCTGTACACAGCCTGCTGGGATTCTCTCTCTCCCTCTCTGTTTTCCCCTGCTCTCTCTCTCAGAATAAATAAATAAATTTTATTTAAAAAATGCAAAAGCAAAGAAAGTGAAGACATGAAAGCGAGATAAAATTATTAGTCTAAGTTTTAACAAGAAAGGAAAACCACCGAAGGTAAACTAATGACTGTGATATCACAAGGGAAGCAGCTGGATTTAATTAAAGAGAAAACAGTTTTTATCAATAATGGTGGTAAGGGATGGAAGGAGAAAGGGGGAATAAGGGAGCAAATAACCAAAATAAAACATTAAAATTAAGTCGCCATTTAATTATCCAGTTATAATCCCCTTCCCTACATCCCCCTCCCCCAGGATAAGGGGTTTTTGCAATACAGCTACATAGTCTTACTATATGAAGTATGCAATCATTACCTTCCACTGCAGCTACTATAAAAACTATAGTGTATCTATTAATGGGAGGAAAGTTTAAGAATCAAACTGCTGATACTAACAATATAAATGCATAATAATATGCAGTAGATAACTGTAAACTATGTTACTATACTTACAACATGTAAACGTGTCTAATTTGATAGTGGCTATAACTTCAGCAGTTACCATTTCACCAATTTTTTGGGACTAGGCAAATTATGGTAAATGGTTTTGTAACACCTGCCATACTTCTAGAAGCTTTAATGCACAAAACTGAAAATTTTTAAATGAGATAATCCTGTGTTAAAGCAATAGGCGTGTATAAGGCTACATTAACCAAGCAGAAATCTACATCAAAGAACCATAGAAGAACCAGCCTAATGTTTCTGAGTAACAACTCAGACTACAACCTATTAGATGAAAAGGTCTGCTCAAATGGCAAAATTAGATTTATAAGACTATGTCTCCCAAAGACTATTTAATAAATAAATTAGCCCTACAGTAAGGAACAAGGATAACTATAATGTGCTTTGTACTTAGTATGTGCCTAATAACTATAAAGAAGAAGGGAGAAAAATAGGGTGGCAAGGAGGGGAAAAACATACAGAAGGGAACTAGATCATAAACTTCGTACCAAAATCTGAGAAAGGAAACCTATACATCATTCCCATGAAAACATACACACAAAAATCCTAAATAGCAAAACCACATCAACAATACTAAAATAAGTGGAGTTTTCCCAGAAGTGCAAGAACATCATAATAAGAATTCTTATCACCTCAAAAGATCAAAAGAAAAACTGTCCATCTCAAGAAATGCTAAAAAATTATATAGTAAAATCCAATTATCTTGTCCTTATAAAGTCTCTTAATAAACTCGGAACAGAAGATTATCATATAACATAATAATGGATATCTACCCAAATACATCCTAATGATGAGACATTAAAGGGATTTCCACTAAAATCAGGAACAATATAGAACGCTATCATTACTATTAATATCATTCCAGAAGTTGTAGTCAATGTTAGATAAAATTTTTAAGTCAGGCAATATTATATATGACAAAATATGTCAAAAATGACAATATTATGACAAAACAATGTATAAAAAAATTACCAGTGTCATAATACATTATTACAGATATCATAAATAGTAAAAACAAAAATGAGAACATCAGAAGCCACCTGATGTCAATACATTTAACAACTAAAAGGAAATGCCTCGATTCTGTAAAAACCCAAGTTTCAAAAACCAACCCAAGAACAGAAAATCTTGATTGTCCTCTATATGTTAATGTAATTTATTTTTAATTTTTATTTTTTTTATTTTTATTTTTAGAGAGGACGTGAGTGGGGAGAGGAGCAGAGGTAGAGACAGAGAGACAGAAAAAGAATCCCACCCCAAGCAGGTTTCCACCCTCAGTGTGGAGCCCAATGTGGGGCTCAATCACAATACACATGGGATCATAAATAACCCAGGCCGAAATCAAGACTTGGACGCTCAACTGACCAAGCCACCCAGGCGCCCCTCATGAATTTATTTTTAAAAACCTTTCCAAAGGGCTTCATGGGTGAATTTTCCAAATATTTAAAAAAATAAATAATACCAAACTTAGACAAACTCTTTCAGAGTGGAAAAGGAAACACTTGCCAAGGCATTTTTAAAGGCAGAATACTCTATTAGCATAACCTGACAAAAACATCGTAAGAAAATTACTGAACTCAGAACCCTCACAGCAACAAAAATTCTTTAAAAACAAAATATAATAAATATGTTAAAAGAAATTATACCATGACTATATGAGGAATGTAAAGTTGACTTGACAACATTAAAAAAAATCAGTCCGTGGAATTCACTACATTAAAAGAATAAAAAATCATCATCATCTCAAAAAATGCAGAAAAAGCATTTGACAAAATTTGACATCTATTTATGATTTTTAAAAAACTCTCAGCAAATTAGAAATAAAAGGAAACTTCTTCAGTTGGATGAAGAGTATCTCTAAAAAGCCTATAGCTAATATCATACCTAAGGGTGAAATTCTAAACACTTTCCCTGAAATCAAGAACAAGTCAAGACTAAGTGCTCTGGACTTAACCATTCAACATTTACTAGACGTCCTAGTCAGTGCAGTAATACAAGAAAAATAAAGATATAAAAATCGGTAAAGAACCAAAATGAGTCCATATTTGCATATGGCATGACTTCATACATAGAGAATCCAGAGAGGGTAAAAGACTACTAGAACTAAAATTTAGCAAGATCACTATGTACAAAAGCAAAATACAAAAATCCATTGTATTTCTATTATTAGTAATATACAATGGAGACAGAAAGTAAAGCCACAATCCCATTTATAATAGAACGAAAACAACAAACACCTAGGAATAGATTTAACAAGATATGTGAAATACATCTATATTAAACCACAAAATATTATAGAGAGAAGTGAAAGAGATAAATGGAGATGCACAAGGTCTATGAATTGAAAAACTTGGTATTTTTAAGATAACCATTGCCCTCAAATTAATTTATACATTCAATGAACTCCAAATCCAAAATCCAAAATCCAAATCCAATGCTATTTAACTAGAAATAGGCAAGATGATTCTAAAATTTATATGGAGGGGTGCCTGGGTGGCGCAGTCAGTTAAGCGTCCGACTTCAGCCAGGTCACGATCTCACGGTCCGTGGGTTCGAGCCCCGCGTCAGGCTCTGGGCTGATGGCTCAGAGCCTGGAGCCTGTTTCCGATTCTGTGTCTCCCTCTCTCTCTGCCCCTCCCCCGTTCATGCTCTGTCTCTCTCTGTCCCAAAAATAAATAAACGTTGAAAAAAAATTTTTAAAAATAAATAAATAAAATTTATATGGAAATGTAAAGGACTTCGAATACTCAAGCAATCTTGAAGAACAAATTTGGAGAGCTTACACAACCAAATTTCAAAGCTTACTATAAAATTACAGCAATTAAAACAGTGCTGGCATTTGTGGTACTTTATTTTTGGACAGACCCCAATAAAATTCAATGGAGAAAAGACAGTGAGGAAACGGACTGTCTATGTGGAAAAAAAGTGAATCTCTACCTCACATACATAATTAATTTCAGATCAATCGCAGGGTTAAATGTGAGTGACAGATTACATAATGATGGAAAAAATAAAGGGACAAATAATTCAATTTAAAGACTAAATGAGGGACCTGGGTGGCTCAGTCAGTTAAGCATCCGACTTAGGCTCAGGTCATGATCTCACAGAGCATGGGTTCAAGCCCCACACTGGGCTCTGTGTTGACAGCTCAGAGCCTGGAGCCTGCTTCGGATTCTGTGTCTCCCTCTCTCTCTCTCTGTCCCTCCCCTGCTCACACTGCCTCTCTCTCTCTCTCTCTCAAAAATAAACATTTTAAAAAATTTGAAAAATAATAAAGAATAAATGAAAAAAATACATAAAGCTTTTTAGAAGAATACTTAGAAGAATACCTTCCTGGCTTTGGGAGAGGGAAAAGATTTTTCAGCATAAAAATAAAGAAGTATAAAATTAAAAATTGTTAAAATGGACTTCAACAAAATCAAAGCCTTCTGTAACATCAAATGACACCGTTAATGAAGGCAAGCTGCATACTGTAAGAAAACATTCACAAAACATAGATCTGACAAAAAAAATCATATCCAAAATACAAAAAGAACTCCTACAAATCAATAATAAAAAATACAACTTACACAAATAGCCAATAAGCACTTAATGTGTTCAACAGCACTGTTCATCAGGGAAAAAGCTATTGAAACTACACACAGACAGAATGGCTACAATTAATAAACGTAACAATTCCAAGTGTTAGTGAGGGCAGGAAGCAACTAGAACTGCCACATTTTGATTAGAGTGTAAAATGGGACAACTACTTTTGGAAACTAGCAGTTTCTAATAAAGTTATTCACACACCTACCCTATAACCCAGAAATTCTTCTCCTAAATATATACCCAAGTGAAATGAGTGCATATGCCTAAGAAAAGATTTGTACAAAAAAGGTGAACAGCAGCATATTCATAATAGCCTCTTCCTCCCCCCCCCCCCCAGATTATTCAAATGCCCATCAACAGCAGAGTGGATAAACTATGTTATGTTCATACAATGGAATACTACTTCACAAAAGAAACTACTGATACAAACAACTATCTTGATAAATCTCAAAAATATTATTATGTTGGGAGGAAGAAGCCAAACACAAAAGAGTGTATGTAAGTGCATTAAATAAAGTTTTAGAATAAGCCAAACTAAGCAAAAGACCAGAATGGTTTCTTCCAAGGGTAGGCTGTGGTACTAACTGGAAAGGGGCACAAGTAAACTATCTGAAGTGATAAAAATGTTCCATATCTTGATCTGACTGTCGGAGACAAGTATGTATATACATGTTAAAGGTCAATACTTTATATCAATTGTACTTCAATAACATACTGTGGAAAGTTAAAGAAAAAAGGAAAAGGAGGGAAGGGAGATGAAGGGAAAAAGGGAAGGAAGAAATAACATTTTAATGTAAACTTCAGGGTCTAAGTGATAATTCATCTTTGAAAGTAACATCAACAAATGCTTTGTGGAAGGAAATGTTCTCTGTGATACACGGTACCTCAAATTGTGAAGGATTTACCTTAAAATGGTATTATTTTCTTTGAATAGCCCAATGAGATGCCACTATTACAGGATCAGCCTACTGAATGTCTAAGGCTAATAATACATTAGAAGATTTTAACACTTCTATTTTCTCTTTTGGATAGACTTCTAAATTTCAAGAGGATCCATAACTTCTAATACTATTTTACATATTAGTGTATCACTTGTTCTTTTTGTGACTTAAAACTCGGTTCAAGTTTAATTTTGCCATACCAAAAGGTCAATTATTTAATTTCACCATAAAATAATTAGCAATGACAAAAAAGCAACAATTAGAAAAAATATTTAAGTAACAAATAATCCCATAGTCCAGTGTATAAAGTTTTCTGCACCTACACAGACATCAATTACTTACGTTTAAAACAAAAAGGATCATGCTGCACACTGTTCTGGAATCTGGCACCCTGCTTAATGCAATTAACAGCTTTCCTTTGCATAAACCATGGGTGATGATTCTCAGTGCGTAATGCTCTACTACACAGATGCCCTGTAATTTATTTAATAAGTCCCCTATTACTAAAGCATTTTAAAATTTTCTTCCTTTATAAACAATATTGTAACAAACATTCCATCTGTGTTTTCTTCATTTATATTACTTTTGATAACTGGATGTTCGGAAATGGTTCCCTGTGACCATTCAGAATTTTCAGCATTTGATCATAAATGGACAATTTTCTTCTTCAAAGGCCAGACAGTAAATATTTCAGGCTTTCAGGGCCACATACTATCTTTGCTGCATATTCTTTGTTTTGTTTTTACAACCTTTAAAAAATGTAAAAACCATTCTTATTCTTAGCTCATAGACCTTACAAAAGCAGTCCATGGATTGGATCTGGTCTGCGGGCTACAGTTGCTGACCCCTGACTTCTATTATGTTCTACAAAGGCCCATGAAGACAGGAAGTTACCCTAGAATTCTGGGTGGTGTGTGCCAGTCACCATATTTTATTGGGTGTCTAGTAAAGTCAGTGTGATTCTTAGTTATTTTTAAAGGAGAAATTTATTTTCATATGAACTCTTCTTTTAACTTCCATTAAGACCACCCAACCTGTATCCTGACTAGATACAAAATTTAAATTTAAAATTTAAAATTATAAAGGCTAGTATGCAAAAAAGGACATGAACAGTTCAAAGTGTTTATCAGAGTAAGTGGTTTTACTAATGTTTGTAATTCTTTAACTACTTTTATCAAATATTCATAAGATATACTTTGAAAGGCTACTGCCAACAGGGGCGTCTAGGTGGGTCAGTCGGGTGAGCATCTGACTTCGGCTCAGGTCATGATCTCACTGCTCGTGAGTTTGAGCCCTACGTCAGGCTCTGTGCTGTTAGCTCTGAGCCTACAGCCTGTTCCAGATTCTGTGTCTCCCTCTCTCTGCCCCTCCCCGATTCACACTCTGTCGTTCCCAAAAATTAATAAACATCAAAAAAAAAAAAAAAAGAAAAGAAAGAAGAAAGGGCAGGCTACTGCCAACAAACACCGTACTCCCAACTGTGGCTACATAATGACTTACAGCTACAGGAATAAATATCACTTAACTGTTCCCATCTTATTCCACAGCTGGTCCTTGCTTTATCCATAAAATCTTTAGAAATAATAGGCAGAAGATATACAATAAAGATAACATTAAAAAGTCACTATATATTTTCTTACCAATATGTGATTTCAGTAAAATATTTTTAGCAGCTTCATTAAATCCTATGATTTGAACGATAAGGACAAGACCAGTGAGGTTTCAAAGAATTTTTAAAAGAAAGAACATCTGCCTTTTGAGTATATTCACTTTTTATTTTTATATTTTATGTTCCTTTGTAAAAAAAAAAAGAAATTACTAAGTAAACAATGCTTGAAGGATAATGAAGTTGAAAACACAGAAAAGACAAAAGACTCTGTAGTTGTAGTATGGAAAACTAGCAGAAAGAATTCAATAACTTCATAATACTGCCAGGTATGGTGGAGTCTCAGATGTTTCTAAAAAATCTGTTTTTGGTTCCTTTGGTTTTTTTTTTTTTTAACGTTTATTTATTTTTGAGACAGAGAGAGACACAGCATGAACACAGCGAGGGGCAGAGAGAGAGAGGGAGACACAGAATCGGAAACAGGCTCCAGGCTCTGACCCATCAGCCCAGAGCCCGATGCGGGGCTCGAACTCGCGGACCGTGAGATCGTGACCTGAGCTGAAGTCGGACGCTAAACCGACTGAGCCACCCAGGCGCCCCTTGTTCCTTTGGTTTCTAGTGACTAGGCTGGAACATCAGAATCAGCATGGAAAGTTACAAAAAATTATTAACCTACTCCAGTTTGACCCTAGGTCCTTAGATACAATCTTCCTATTTTTGTCTAATGTTGTATGTCTACTTTATAGTCAGTCTTCCTAACTGCACACAGAGAAAGGAGGAGGGCCAGAAGGAAAAAAGAGATTAATACAAGATAATTACCAACCACATGTCACTAGGACAAAGACTTAAGACTCTCTCACAAGAGGGGGGGTGCCTGGGTGGCTCAGTCAGTTAAGTGTTCAACTTTGGCTAAGGTCCTGATCTTGTGGTTTGTAAGTTCAAGCCCCGCATGGGGCTCTGTGCTGACAGCTCAGGCCTGGGGCCTGCTTCGGATTCTGTATCTCCCTCTCTCTCTGCCCCTCCCTCACTAGTACTCTGTCTCTCTCTCTGTCAAAAATAAAACATTAAAAATTTTTTTAAAACAAAAAAAAAGGCTCTCTCACAAGAAAACACTCGGGACTCTTCACCCAAATTCTTTTGTCCTTTTAGGTTCTGTAAGATTTCTTACTAACAAAGACCTTTAAACATACAAATATTGAGGGGCACCTGGGTGGCTCAGTTCATTAAGCATCTGACTTCGGTTCAGGTCAAGATCTCATGGTTTGGGGGTTTGAGCCCTGCGCAGGGCTCTCTGGTGTCAGTACAGAGCCTGCTTTGGATCCTCTGTCCTCCTCTCTCTGCACCTCCCCTACGCATGCATGTGCACTCTTTCTCTTTCTCTCTCAAAAGTAAATATTTTAAAAACATTTTTAAATTAAAAAAAAACATGCAAATATTGAACACATGCTCTATTTCAATTAGACTCAAAATTAGAAAAGGCCAGAAAATTAGGTATACAGAGTAGGAGATCTAGGTTATCTGAGATCTAGTTCCAATTCTTACAATAACTAGTTTTTGAGAAGTTGATCAAGTTATTGACTTTCTATGGACCTGAGGCTTCTTTATCTGTAAAATAATGGGGCCGTATTAGATAAATCTCTAGGGTCTCTCCTGTTTCTAAAGTTCTAGGGGCGCTTGGGTGGCTCAGTTGGTTAAACATCCGACTTTGGTTCAGCTCATGATCTTGCAGTTTGTGAGTTCGAGCCCCACGTCAGACTCTGCTGATAGCTCAGAGCCTGGAGCCTGCTTCGGATTCTGTGTTTCTTTCTCTCTCTCTGCTTCTCCCCTGCTCATGCTCGCTCTCTCTCGCTCTCTCTCACTCTCTCTCACTCTCTCTCACACACATACACACACACACACACACAAATAAACATTTTAAAAATTAAAAAATAAAATGAAGTAATAAAATAAAATTCTAAAAATGCAGGGCGCCTGGGTGGTTCAATTGGTTGAGCTTCCAACTTTGGCTCAGGTCATGATCTTGCAGTTCATGGGTTCAAGCCCCAGGATGGGCTCTGTGTGGACAGCTTCAGAGCCTGGAGCCTGCTTTGGTTTCTGTGTGTGTCTCTCTCTCAAAATAAATAAATAAGCATTTAAAAATAAATAAATAAATAAATTCTAAAAATGCAAAATGACTACATTAAACCTCCTACAGTTAAACACAAAATCCTACAGTTAAACACAAAATATTTTAAAAGGATCAAACAGTAGGGGTGCCTGACTGGCTCAGTCAGTGGAGCGTGTGACTCTCAACCTCAGGGTCGTGAATTCAAGCCCCATGTTGGATGTAGAGATTACTCAAAAAGTCTAAATAAAAGATAATACATAAATAAGTTTTTCCCCAAGGCATAACAAACACAAACTCTAGTTTTACTAATTTGGATTGGAAGAGTCTAAATTAGTACATTACTTCTTTGTATACATAGTGTATATTTTAAAAAAATTTTTTTTAGTGTTTATTTTTGAGACACTCAGAAACAGAACATGAGTAAGGGAGCAGCAGAGAGAGAGGGAGACACAGAATCTAAAGCAAATGAGCTGTCAGCACAAAGCCCGATGCAGGGCTCGTACTCACGAGCAGTGAGATCATGACCTGAGCCGAAGTCAAACACTTAACAGACTGAGCGACCCAGGCACCCCCATAGTGTTGCCTTATACATCAGATTGCTATTGATGCACTACACTAAATCACTGAAGATGGGGGCACCTGGGCGGCTCAGTCGTTTAGGCTTCGGACTTGGGCTCAGGTCATAATCCTGCAGGTTGTGGATTCAAGCCCGGTATCAGGCTCTCTGCTGTCAGCACAGAGCCCACTTAGGGTCCAGTGTCCTCCTCTCTCTTCCCCTCCCCAATTTATGTGCACTCTCTCAAAAATGAATAAACATTAAAAAAAAAAAAAGAGAAAAAAATACAACACTGAAGATGATCTGGAAGACAGCGTGACTATTAAAGCAGACTTTTCAGGGGCGCCTGGGTGGCTCAGTAGGTATGTGTCTGACTCCGACTCAGTTCATGATCTCATGGTTCGTGGGTTCCAGCCCTGCGTCGGGCTCTATGCTGACAGCTCAGAGCCTGGAGTCAGCTTCAGATTTTGTGTCTTTCTCTCTCTCTGCCCCTCCTCTGCTCGCGCTCTCTCTCTCTCACAAAAATAAACAAACATTACCAAAAAAAAATTTTTTTTTAAGATTTTTCATAAAGCTGGTTTATTTTCTAAGGTGATACTCTCTGGTTTTAATAAATTAATGTAATATTAAATAACAGAACAGGACTTCATTAGGTAAACCAAGAGTACTGAATACTGTAAGTAATAAAAAATAGATGAGAAAATGCAGAATGCTTCCTAAAACTTACCTGACTAAAATTGTAATTTTAAACATTATTTTTAAAGAGTATGTATTTGAGTGTATGTATAATATCTCAGAAGTATATATGCCAAACTGAGCAGGGGAGTTAGTTATCTAAGGGATCTACGTGGGCAATGGCCAAAAACAAAACAAAACAAAACAAAACAAAACAAAACAAAAAAGGAAGGAAAACTTACAAATTCATTCCATGAGGCCACCATTACCCTGATAACAAAACCAAATAAAGACACCACTAAAATACAGAACTCAAGCTAATTCTCAACAAAATAATAGCAAGCCAAACTCAAAACTACATTATAAAAAAACATTCACCATGATCAAGTGGGATTTATTCCTGGGTTGCAACACTGGTTCAATGTTCACAAATCAATCAACACAATGTATCACATCAATAAGAAAAAGGAGAAATATGATCCTTTCAACAGATACAGAAAAAGCATTTGACAAAGTACAACATCCATTCATGATAAAAACTCTCAACAAAGTAACATAATTAAGGCCATATATAAAAACCCAGAGCTGGGGCGCCTGGGTGGCACAGTCGGTTAAGCGTCCGTCTTCAGCCAGGTCACGATCTCGCAGTCCGTGAGTTTGAGCCCCGCGTCGGGCTCTGGGCTGATGGCTCGGAGCCTGGAGCCTGTTTCCGATTCTGTGTCTCCCTCTCTCTCTGCCCCTCCCCCGTTCATGCTCTGTCTCTCTCTGTCCCAAAAATAAATAAACATTGAAAAAAAAAATTAAAAAAAAAAACAAAAAACCCAGAGCTAACACCATCCTTAATGGGGAAAAATTGAGAGCTTTTCCCTAAGGTCAGGAACAAGACAGGGATGTCCACTTTTACTGCTTCTATTCAACATAGTCCTAGCCACAGCAATTAGACAAGAAAAAGAAATAAATACAAATTGGTAAGGAAGAAGTAAAATGTTCGCTATCTGCAGATGACACAACACTCTATAGAGAAAACCCTAAAAGACTCCATCAAAAAACTGCTAGAACTTATACCCAAATTCACTAGTTGCAGGATACAAAATCAATGTACAAAAATATGTTGCATTTCTATACACCAGTAATAAGGCAGCAGAAAAAAAAAATTAATAATCCCATTTACAACTGCACCCAAACCAGTAAGATACCCAGGAATAAATCTAACCAAACAGGTGGAAGACCTGTGTTTTGAAAACTATAAAATACTGATGAAAGAAATTGAAGAGGACACAAAGAAATAAAAAGACATTCCATGCTCATGGATTAGAAGAACAAGTATTGTTAAAATGTCTATACTATCCAAAGCAATCTACACATTCAGTGCAATCTCTATCAAAATACCACCGGCGTTTTTCACAGAGCTAGAATAATCCTAAAATTTGTACGGAGCCACAAAAGACCATGAGGCCAAAGAAATCTTGAAAAGAAAAACCAGAGGCAACACAATTCCAACTTCAAGTTATATTACAAAGCTGTAGTGATCAAAACACTATATGGTACGGCACAAAAAGACATGCAGATGAACGGAACAGAATCGAAAATCCAAAATAAACCCAGAATCACATAGTCAATTAATCTTCAAGAAAGCAGGAAAAGAATATCCAATGGGAAGAGGACTCTCTCATCAACAAATGGTGTTGGGAAAACTGGACAGGAACATGCAAAGGAATGAAACTGGACCACTTTCTTATACCAAACACAAAAATAAATTCAAAATTCAAGATTAAAGACCTAAGTGTAAGACTGGAAACCATACAAATCCCAGAAGAGAACACAGGCAGTAACATCTTTGATATTGGAGGTAGCAACTTCTTTCTAGATACGTCTCCTGAGGCAAGGGAAATAAAAGCAAAAATAGACTACATCAAAATAAAAAGCTTCTGCCCAGCAAAGGAAATAATCAACCAAACTAAAAGGCAACCCTACAGAACGGGAAGAGATATTTGCAAATGGCATATCTGATAAAGGGTTAGTGTCCAGAATATATACAGAGCTTATAAAACTCAACACCCAAGAAGTGAATAATCTAATTAAAAATGGGTAGAAGACATGAATAGACATTTCTCCAAAGACAGATGGCCAACAGACACATCAAAATATGCTTATCATCACTTATCATCAGGGAAATGCAAATCAAAACTATAATGAAATATCACCTCACACCTGTCAGAGTGGCTAAACTCAACAACACAAGAAACAACAGGTGTTGGAGAGGACATGAGAAAGGGGAACCCTCTTGCACTGCTGGTGGGAATGCAAACTGGTACAGCCATTGTGGAAAACAGTATGGAAGTTCTTCAAAAGGTTAAAAATAGAAACCCTATGATCCAGAAATCACACTAGTCAGTATTTATCCAAAGAATACAAAAACAAGAATTCAAAGGAATACATACACCCCTGTGTTTATAGCAGCATTATTTATGGAAGCATCCCAAGTATATGTCAATTGATGAATGGATAAAGAGGATGTGAAATATAAATATATATATGTACATATATATGAATATGACACATTTATAATAGAATATTACTGGAATATTATGGAATGTTATTCGGCCATAAAAAAAAAGAATGAAAATTTTCCTTTTGCAATGACATGAATGGAGCTAGAGTACAATGCTAAGCAAAATAAGTCAGTGAGAGAAAGACAAATGCCCTATGATTTCACTCATATGTGGAATTTATGAAAAAAAGATGAGCAAAGGGAAAAAAATGAGAGAGAGAAACAACAAGAAATAGACTCTTAGAGAACAAACTGAAGTTACCCTAGGGGAGAGGAGGGAAGGGGGGTGAGAGGATGGGTTAAATAGGTCTGAGGGTTAAGGAGTATATGCACTTCTCATGACAAGCACAGGGTGATGTATGAAAGTGTTGAATCATTACATTGTACACCTGACATATATATATACACATATATATACACACACACACACATATATATACACATACACACGTATAATATATATATAAAATATACATGTTATATATATATGTTATATAAGAGTATATGTTATAACAGTGTATGTTAACCAACAAACTAAAATAAAACTTTAAAATAAATAAATGGGCAGTGGACAGTGGGATTTTATTAAGAGGGACTTTTGCTTTATCTGTACAGCTCAAATTTTTTTCTAAATATATCACGTGTGTGACTAAAGTTAAATTAAAAAAATTTTAAAACAAAATACAAAAGAAAAGTATACTGAAAAATAAGTCTTATTAATACTGTATTACAAAGAACACTGGGGCAGGTTATGTCTCGGAAAAAGAGAGACATGACAAGAAATAAATTCAAATTTTAAAAAAAGGACCTAATACTCTAGATATTTAGGTCAAACTCTTACTTGTCCCTTAAACATGTTTCCATATCTAGGACTGGATTAGTAATTTTTAGTAATGTTTATCTCTCACCATAAATTTTCCAGAGAGCTAAAGTTCATCACCATTAAAACAGCAAATCCTGTTAGGTCCCAACTGTGTCAGACATTGTACTAGACAATGATGATGGTGATGTTGCTGTTGTTTGGGGGAGAAAAATTAATGATTAACAAACTTACTATACTCAATGACCTTTACTATATTTATACAGGCAAATATTAGGTTTTTCCAGATTTAAAAATAAATCAGCTATGTTCTAAACATAACTGTGCAAATACTGGGCAACTCTGACTACTCCATGCTGCCCCAACATTCCCCCATCATCACTGTGAGTCAACCATTTTTAGTCAACAGTGTGTGATGTAAAGATGTAAAATTTCCAGAAAATCTGAATATCTGAGAAAAATACAAGGTGAAATGGTAAAGATAAAGTCAAGAATGGGAAGAAAATATAAACATTGATGCTTTAACTCAATTACACATGATCCTTTCCTTTAAAATTTCCTTTACAAATTTTAAAGTCATTTGCTAGTTTAGAAAATAAAATTTTTGGGGTGCCTGGGTGGCTCAGTCGGTTGAGTGTCCGACTTCGGCTCTGGTCATGATCTTGCAGTCTGTGAGTTCGAACCCCGCATCAGGCTCTGTGCTAACAGCTCAGAGACTGGAGCCTGCTTCAGATTCTGTGTCTCCCTCTCTCTCTGCCCCTCCCCTGCTCATGCTCTGTCTCTCTCTCTCTCTCTCTCTGTCAAAAATAAATAAACATTAAAAAAAAAGAAAAGAAAAGAAAATTGTTACAGATTCCTTGAGGTGTACATTAAGATTTTGGATAGTTAATTTGTAGACTTGGAAAGCAAAGGAGTAACATATTTTCTCTATTCTCAAGCAAACCAGAAAGAACTCTATCAGAAATTTTCCCTTAAATCTTACGTTATGTATTTCTTCCCTACACTTCAGTTTATAGTAACCATTGGTATATTCTCTATTTTCTCCTTATAGCAAGTAGTATGTATCTCAAAATCACATAAAACTCCATGCCTTACTTCTAGTATCACATCTTTGATCTTCCTTTTTATTTTAAATTTTTTTTTAACGTTTATTTATCTTTGAGACAGAGAGAGACAGAGCATGAACGGGGGAGGGGCAGAGAGAGAGGGAGACACAGAATCAGAAGCAGGCTCCAGGCTCTGAGCCATCAGCCCAGAGCCCGACGCAGGGCTCGAACTCAAGGACCGCGAGATCGTGACCTGAGCGGAAGTCGGACGCTTAACGGACTGAGTCACCCAGGCGCCCCTGATCTTCCTTTTTTAAAAAAAAATCTCCCTTCGATCCAGAGAAGGGCACAGAGAAAGAGACAGACACAGGACCAAGGCCTGAATAATTCCAACTTGGAAAGACTGCAGTGGAGAAAAAGAATGCACATGAAGGCCACAAAAGACCATTCAAGAGAAGTAGGAGGAAAAAAACCATAATGACAGTAAGTAGAGAAAAGTGGTCAAGTTTGAGAAATATTCTAACAGGGGATAGAGTAGATGTCAGTGTAAGGAAAAGCACGACTAACTCCCAGGGATGGCCAAGAATATTCATTCATTCATCAAAATATTCACTGAGTATCTAGTATGTACAAGGCACTTTTCTAGGCATGAGGATCACTTGAATAAACATATCTACAGTTCAAACATGCAAGGGCTCGTGAAGTACAAGTTTTTAACTCAGATATTTAATAAAGCTCTAAAACTGAATGACACTGCCTGGACTTTCCGATTTAGGTGACCCAAAAAATTCTCCTTTGGTTTAAGCCAGTTTGGGTCAAGTTTTAGGTCCCCTGGGACAAGAGAGTTCTTTCTCTTCACTGGGTCTTCCTTCTTTAGTCTCACCTTTAATCAACTCTTCAAGAAGCAGTCAGGGTAAAATTGTATATTTGATGTTGTTACTCTCTTATCTTAAACCCTTCCATGGCTTTATACTGTACTTGAGATAGAAGTAGATGACCTATAAAGTCATTCATGGTATAGCCTTAGAGTCATCTCTCACTTCCATTGTCCTCTATCACTGTGCTCCAAACACTAACCCTGGGAAAACTGTGTTTTGTTTTTTTTTTTTGATGCCCCCACCTCCAACCCCCTTCTGGGAAAATAGTTTTGAAGTATACACTTACCATACACCCTAGCAATTCCCCTTTAGATACTTACCCAAGAGAAATGAAAACATATGTCCACAAAAGGGCTTGTAAATGAATGGCCATAAGCAGCTTTATTCAATAATAGCCAAAATGAAAACAAATCAAATGTCCACCGATAAGTGAATGGACAAACTGTGGTATCGTCATACAATGGAATACTACAATAGTATTCACAATAAAAAATAACTGACATATACAACATAGACAAATCTCAGAAGTATTATGCTAAGTATGAAAAGCCAGTCAGAAAATTATCCTATATACAGAAAATTCCATTAAGAGCCAAAACTAAGCTCTGATAAGAGAATCAGAACAAACACTCACTGGGGGGAACAGACATTGAGTAGAAAGGAGTATGAGTGAATTTTCTGGAGTGACTGGAATGTTATATATCTTAACAGAGGTGTGAGTTACACAGCTGCAAGCATTTATCAAAACTTAATTGAACACTCAACATATTTGTTACTCACATATTTTATTTATTACTTATCACTTGTTATTTATATATCACTCATATATTTATTTCATTATGTGTATATGATACTTCAAATTGTTCAAATATATTTAAAAAAAAAACCGCAAACCAAATCTCTACTTATCTGCTCTCATTGGCTGGAGAGTTCTTATAGTTAGGCCTACTCTATTAGATTCTGGTTCCACTATTTAGCTGGTGGGAAAGACTTGGAGGGAAACAAAGCACACAGTAGAGGGTTGAGGAGAAGAAAGGAGAGGGGGGAAGTTTCATAGTACATGTTCTAGAAACATAAAATCTGAAATATTTAAGACAATTATCCTAAATTACCAGTAAACTTTTAGTGAGTCAACTGGGAATAGAGAGAGGGGATGCTGGTTGACAAAAAGTCACTATGCAAACAAAAAGAAAAAAAAGAAAGGAAAAAAAAAGAAAAATGTCACTATGCATGCAAATCCAGTCAGATAACATTCAAATTACTGAAAAAATTGGATAGACAACATGACATGCCTCAAAAAAAGCCACAGCACCCTAAGTTAAACTATAGAACATTTTGTCATTATAATGAAAATTGTGACACAAGGCTACAAGCAGCACCTACCAACTGGTACTAAAACTGTAAATAAAATAAGTTCAGTACCTACGAAAGGACTAATTAAGGACTAATTTTAAAGGGATCTTATAAAATTGTTTTGGGAAACAAACTCAGGAGATAAACAAAGTTAAAGGTAGAAAACAGCCTGGAAAGTAAATTATTGATTGTTCTTTTCCTTCTGTGAATTTCATTTACTTAGCTCCTGAGTACACAATGACTTGCATTACTCATAACTGTCTATGTTATATATGATAATCTTGTCACTCAGCTACCCAATGTGCTAGCACCCTGAAGGCAGTGTTCCTAACCCAGCAGAGTTACAAAGCACATTTACTAGCCAAAGGAAATACTGCTATGTATTATATTAAATGTTCCTCACTGTACAAGTAGGTCATGGCAGAAACCATCTCGCAGCACTTAAGCAACATTCTCAAACTAGCCCGAAAAGATAATGATTGGCTTCAAAAGAAATTAAAAAAAAAAACAAACTTAAATAACACCTCACATATTATAAAAAATTCTAAACAAAGTAAGAGTTAGAAATAAATCTTTTAAAAGATGCAAATTCAATTTCTTATTGACATAAAAAAAGAATGGTTTTAGTAATTTTGTTAGCTTGGAGGTTTGGATAAGAGTTCTAAAAAGTGTTATAAATAGAAAAGTAAATAAAAATATTCACTCAACCTCCTATTTAAGTGCTCCCTTTCTGACAAATGAACTATGACATGCTTAATTTTAAAGATTACTTTAAAAGATTATTTCTAAACCTTTCTTAGTTACATTATAGTTTAAAAACTAGAAGTTACTATATTTAAAAAAAATAAGGAAAAAGTAGGGCTACACTAATATTTTTTGGCTAAGTAAAAAAAAGAACAAGAAAAACTATTAAAACATGACAAAAGTAGTTTCTTGTTCACACTCCTGAAAAAACATTACGGCATTACTAACTTGGCAAAGAATTAAAAAGTAAGTTTTTTAATGGACTGAACTGAGTAGACACACGGAGACAGATTAGGCACAGTATTAACTGTCAAACTGCAGGATAAAAGTAGCGTATTATTCTATTCAGAAACTAGAGGGACGTCAGACAAAAGAAGAACTCCTCTGTTTCAAGAGTACAATAGTACTCTTTGTAACTTTCCTTCCAGGGATACTCTATTTCATTATGTTAATAACCAATCTTAATTTTTAAACCCATTTTGATTCAAAACATTAATGTAGTGCATAGAAGGCTGCATAACCAAAAGCTCTGGTTAACAGTTAACATTTTTTTCAACCTGCTTCTGATTTGTTGTTCGTATTAAATTTCTCCACACAGCAAATGAAAATGTAAATAAAAGCAACCCCACAAGACTATTTCACTCCTGGTTTAGACTACATCTTGAAGTCAATTTAAAGGAGCTGCAGTCTCATTTAAGTTAGCATTGAAGATCTGCATTTCCAGCACCCAAAATGCCTTTGCTGTATTCCACCCATGTCACCTATGTAACAGAACCACCAATGGCAACTACAGAAAAAAAACTTTATCAAGGATACAGATAAGTCACATGGAAACAGAATTCTACATTTTAAAATCTCACCACTGGAACAGGAGGCCTCCAAAATAAGAGACCAACATCATGACTAGAACCTTTAGGGTGAAGAGCAAGTGAAATACAAAAGAATTAAATGAATTCTGAGACTCATCACGTATGAAAATAGCAGTCCTATAATATTAAAGAGAAATTGTTCACAATTTTCTCAAGGATTTGCTAAGAAATAAAGCATCAGCCTTTTATCCAACTGGTAAAAAATATTAAAGGTAGAATTAATCAGCAAAATTTAGCAGAACAGACTAAAACTGTACATGTTAAATACGCTGCTGTGTAAAACCTGATGAGTCAACTCTTGACAAAATTTCAGCATACAATATGTAGGAAACTGAATTTGGTAGAAGCAAGATCAAATGGAAACTAGCAAATACCAAGTATAATTTGCAAAATTATGTATAGACAAAACTCTAACCAATAAATTAAATGTTGTTATAATATGTAAAAAGAACTGACCCCAGTAAAAATAATTTCAGCAAAAAAAAAAGTCTGAAAAAGTGCAATGTCCCTATGTAGAAAACTGACCAATAAATTTAAATGATTCAATGCAATTTTCCACAGAAGACAATCTGATTAAAATTCATAGATAATGCAGCCATGAGGAAGGAAGAGGCCATCTACCTAACCCACAAGATCAGCCATCAACCCAGGCAATCAATGGAATAATATACAACCTACTACTTTTCCATCAGAAACATAATGGTGTATTAAGTGACTGCTAAAAATAACTTTAAGTTTATTTTATGTTCCCATCTTATTTGAGAAAGTATGGTAAAGAGTATATGACACCGAGAAAACACTAATATTATGGTAAGTAAAATAAATGAACACAAAAAAAGTAAAACATAAAGAAATTGAAAGGAAACACAGTAAAACAAACTTGCAAACAATAGTTTTTCTTCCACATGTCATTTTCAAATGTTCTTCAATGAATGTACGCTACAATATACACTACAAATATTTAATTTTACTTTCACTATTTAGTGAAAATGATAAAAATCAAATTACAAGAAAGGTACCTATTAACTTTTGTTTCCATTTTTTAGAGCCCCAACGGCAACCACTGTAAATAATTCTTGTGTATTCTTCCAGATATATTCAATGTATATGTAAGCATATACTTATGAATATTATCTTTTAAAAAAAATTTTAATGTTTATTTTATTTCTGGGAGACAAAGAGACAGAATGCAAGTGGGAGAGGAGCAGACAGAGAGGGAGACACAGAATCTAAAGCAGGCTCAAGGCTCTGTCAAAACAGAGCCTGACATGGGGCTTGTACCCACAAAGCACCAGATCATGACCTGGGTTGAAGTCGGATGCTTAACCAACTGAGCCACCCAGGAGCCCCGAATATTATCTTTTTTAACTGAAAATGAAAAGGTACATTCTTCTGAGCCTTCCCTTTATCATTTAACATACACCCAAAATGTTTCTATTTTAATACATACATCTCTACTTCACTCTTTTTTATGGCTACAACATATTCCAATATAGAAATGCACATGTAACTTAAACCCTATGGACGCTAATTTCAGTATTTCCAGTCTTTTGGTATTACAACGATGCAACATACATCCTTCAACATATGTTCCTGTACGTTAGTATATCAGAAACAAACCAAGTCTCCAAAATTCAGTATGCTGAACAACACACACTGAAATTACCAAGTTTACAAATGCATCTCAAAGATCTGAACAAATCAGCCATAAAAACCTGATTATATTTTATAATATTATATATATATTACACTGATATGTTAACACATTATACATATTGATAATATGTATAAACAAACTTGTATTCAGTAATTTATTAGCATATACATATTGATGCTTATCTACATATTTACATATTTATTAACATGGTAAAGATGTGGCTATATTATATTTATAAATATTATTTCTACAAATATTTTATATTTATTAATATATTAATAAACTGATTTGTTAATTTTGCGTTTCTAGTCATTAAAATTTTTAATTTGTCTTTTGTGATGAGATTTAGGCCACTTATTTTTAGTTTGCTCACATTCTTGCTTGAATGAAATATTTCATTATTCCAGTATTTAATTTTATTATTCCCAATGCCTTAATGAGAGTATATTCTTAATTTCTATAGCCATTAATAACCAAAATATTAACATTTCTTACTGGTGTGGTACCTAGATATTTTTCAGCACATATTTACAATAAATACATGTTAGATTTATACTGAAATAATGATTACTGGTTGTGAAATGTCTCTTGAAAAATGAAATATATTTATAAAAATCAACCAAGCTATGACCTTTAGCCTACAAGCTGAACATTCCTTAAAATAATCAGGATAAGAGGAAAATTGTCAACCAAATCTCACCAAAAATCTTCAAAAGCTGTTTAAATCACTCCAGCCAATATAAACAGCTATAAAGTTTAATCAAAAGCATAAAAAAGCAAGGCTGATATATGTACTTTGAAATTGACAAAAGAAACCCAAAAATACCAAAATGCAAAAATAAATAACTTTTTAAAAGGCTGCATAGAAATCAGAAAATACTGGGGAAAAACAAAGTAATTTTTCAAAGGGCTGGAAAGAAATCAGAGTAAACTGAAAAACTCTCCCATGAAATAATCCAGTTTTGTCCATATTCACTAGGAAAATATTTTCCTGAAAACACTGATACAAAGAAATGGTAAACATGACAAACTGGCCTATACATTAAGTGACCTGGAGCCAGTATATCTGTAGAACAAATTCCTAGAAATGAAACTGCTGGCTTTGACAAATACTGCCAAATTGCCCTTTAAAAAGCTGCACCAATCTGCATTCTCACTAAAACCTATTAGAACCAAACATTTTAATCCCTACCAATCTAAAATGTAAATACTGAAATCACTGTTATTTTTAGTTTGCTTTTTAAAATTTTGAGAGTGTATATATTTTATAATGGAAAAAAAGTCCTTTCAAACTAATTAAATTATGAAAAAGCATGAAAAATATTTACATAATAAATTTTTAAAGCATACAAAATGGCCTTACACTAAACACAACAATGTAGAAACAAGTTCACATACTAATAAGAAATCAAGAGAACATACAAAAAAATAAAAATGCTATTTATTTCAGAATCCTGGAATTAAACGATTTTTTTCATTTCTTTTCCAAACTTCTCTCCAGTATAATTATTATGCTGATATTCTGTTAACAAAAAGTTCTAGTGGCTTGGAAGTACAGAATAATCACAGCTTTTTATGCCACCCAAGCTCTTTTATTTCCTGTCAATGGCCCACCCAGTTTTCAACTGCCTAGTACCAAAACTGGATCATAATTTCAATTTAGCACCTTCCTCCATTCTCTAACTCCTGGGCATTAAATCCTGTTGACTGTACTCCTTTGGCAGGTCTCTCTTACATGCCCTTTGGTCTCAATTTCAACACAGGATAACTAGTAACAGGATCCAAATGAAATCTCTCTTCTCCAGAATCCTATATGTACCAGTTCTGTCTGATTAATTTCCTTTCAGACTGGTACTTATCAAACTTGACAATACATATAAATCAGTTGGGTATCTTGTTAAAAATGCAGATTCTGATTCTATAGTTCCGAGGTAGGGTATTAAATTTTGCACTTCTAACAAGTTCCCAGGTTATGCCAATGCTTTATATGTACAGAATTCTTCAAGTCACTCTTCAGATTAATAACCTTTAATTTGGTTTACTGACTCCTGTTCAGATTTAAATTATTTCCTTGTGCTCAGGAACCCTCTACCCTCATACTACTGCATAACCCTACTGCCTCAGACTGTCTTCCTCACTTTCCTTCCCATAGGCCATGCTCATTTTGGGTGAGCAGTCCCCTTAGATGGATAATGTTCCATTTCAACTTTTTCCCACTCCACCTACAGTTCACTCAAGTATTATCTTTTCACAAGACCACACAAATTAATCCTGTCCATATTCTTTCATCCCCCCTTTTCTGAAATCCTACGGTATTTCTCCATTAAGTATCTGGTGTCTGATGTCTTACACTATTACAACCATTGCAGAGGCATTCATCTTGCGTCCCATGTAGTGTCATAAGGACACCTATTTTCCTCTCATTTAATGCCTAGCAATATGTTTAGCGTATAATTCCTAATTCAGTCTAAATTTGTCCAGAGAACCATACTTTGTGGGTGGCTTTTGAAAAAATAACAAAAACAAAATGCAATATTTCACCTTGGAGCAGAATATTTTAAGGTCACTTTGCCACTAGTATAAATATAAAATACAGTGCCAACATAAAAACTAGTGACAATTTAGAAAAAAAAATATTCCATACTGTTTAAAACTACCGAAAATGTCAAATGAGACACGGGACACGGAAATAAAGAATTTATAGGAAATAAAGAATTCTAGAGGAAGGAAATAAGAATAAAAAGAAAGTGATTGTCAGTGAAGCTATACAAACCAATAAATAAGGGATGTGAACCAAACAGAATGGATCAGGCAGGGTAAGAAGAGAGTAAGAGATGAGGGATGGGGAGAAGTAGGTGATATTACAGTAAAACTGGGTAGAGTCAAAACAGGTAGGAGAATATACATTCTTTTCAAGTACCCACGGAATATTCACCCAGATAAACAACATCTTGGGCCATAAAACATAACAAATTACAAAAAACTGAAATCCTAGAGTATGTTCTCTGACCACAAACAAATCCAACTAGAAATTAATAAATGTCCACACACTTGGAAATATACCAACACACTACTAAATAATCCAAGAGCCAAAGAGGAAGTCTCAAAGGAAACAATAAAATAAAGCTATTCTGTCAAGTCTACTTCAATTAAACAAATAAACAGATAAATATCTTAGGAAAAAAATACAGAGATAAGTAAAAATGAAAATACTGCATACCAAAATGTGTAGTATGCAGCTAACGGCGGTACCCAGAGGAAAATTCATATAAATGCTTACACTAGAAAAAAAGAAGAAACTACAAAATGAAGAGGAAAGTAAACCCAAAGTAAACAGCAGGAAGGAAATAAGCAAGGGCAGAGATTTAAAAAAAATTTTTTGAGGGGTGCCTGGGTGGCTCAGTCGGTTAAGCATCTGACTTCAGCTCAGGTCATGATATCGCGGTTTGTGGGTTCGAGCCCCGCGTCGGGCTCTGTGCTGACAGCTCAGAGCCTGGAGCCTGTTTCGGATTCTGTGTCTCCCTCTGTCTCTGACCCTCCCCCATTCATGCTTTGTCTCAAAAATAAATAAACGTAAAAAAATAATAATAATAAAATAATAAAAAATTTAAAAAAAATTGAAAACAAAAACAAGAAAAGAAAAACTAATGAACCCAATAGCTGGTTCTTGGGGGAGCAGTCGTAAGGAAACTGACAAACCTCTAGCAAGACTGAAAAAAATAAAAAGAGGAAAAGACAAGGGGCGCCTGGGTGGCTCAGTTGAGCATCCAACTTCGGCTCAGGTCATAATCTCACCGTTCTGGAGTTCGAGACCCGCATTGGACTCTGCTGACAGTTCAGAGCCTGGAGCCTGTTTCAGATTCTGTGTCTCCCTCTCTGTCTCTGTCCCTCCCTGTCTCATGCTCTGTCTCTCTCTCTCTCAAAAATAAACATTAAGAAAAAAAATTTTTTTTTGAAAAAAGAGGAATGACAAGAATCATAAATATCAGAATGAAGTGAGGATTATTACTAAGATCCAACAGCCATAATAAGGTAATAATAAGAACTTTATACTCATAAACCAACAACTTACAAAAAGTAAACCAATCCTTCAGAAACCACACATTATCAAAACTCAATCAAAATAAAACAGATAAACTCAATAATCCTCCAAGCATTTAAGAAATTGAACTCATAGTCTAAAAGCTCAGGAAAAAGAAATCCTCTGATCCAGCTGGCTTCAGTGGAGAATTTTACAAAAAAGTAAATAATTAATTCTAAGTTTACACTACCTTTTCGTTTAAAGAGGAAGGAATACTTCCCAACTCTTTTTATGAAGTCAGTACTACTATGACCAAAATCAGACACAGTACCAAAGACCGAAGATATCAGACAAATATTTCTCATGAACTTAGATGTAAAAACCCTTCACAGGATATTAGCAAATGAAGTTTAACAATGTATAAAAAGATTATTGGGATTTACTCTAGACATGGGAAGCTAGTTTAGCATTTGAAAATCAATGTAATCTGGGGCGCCTGGGTGGCTCAGTTGGTTAAGCATCCAACTTCGGCTCAGGTCATGATATCACGGTTCATGAGTTTGGGCCCTGTGTCAGGCTCTGGGCTGACAGCTCAGAGCCCAGAACCTGCTTCTGATTCTGTGTGTGTGTGTCTCTCTCTCTCTCTCTCTCTCTCTCTCTCTCTCTCTCTCTCTGCCCCACCCCCGCTCGTGCTCTGTCTCTCTCCCTCTCTCTCTCTCTCAAAAATAAACATTAAAAAAAAAAAGAAAGAAAATCCATTTAATCCACCATATCAAAAGGCTAAAGAAAAAAATACATGAGTATATCGACTTACAGAAAAAGCACTTGACAAAATTCTTAATAAAAATTCTCAGTAAATTAGGAACAGAGGGGAACTTCAACTTGGTAAAGAATATCTATAAAAAACCCATGACTAACGTCACACTTAATCGTGCAAACCATATGCTGCTTCTCTAAGCTCAAGTAGAAGGCAAGGATGGCTGCTCTCACCAATCTTATTCAACACAATTATGGAAGCTTTAACCAGCCAATAAGGTAAGAAAAAGAAATAAAGAACAAACAGATTGGAACAAAGAAAAACAAATTCTGTGCCTGTTTGCAGATGACATGAAATTCTACCTAGAAAACTCCAAGGAACCTACCAAAAAATCCTAGAACTAAGAAGTGAGTTCTACAAGGTCACAAGATACAAGATTAACACACAAAGATCAATCACATTTCTGTACACTAACAATAACCATGTGAAAACCTAAATTACAAATACAATGCCATTTACAGTCATGCCCCCCCAAATTGAAAAACTTAGGTATAAATCTAATAAAACGTATAGGATCTGTATATTGAAAATTACAAAATACTGATGATCAAAATAAAAGAAGACCTAAATACTGGAGAGACTTACTACTGATTGGAAGACACAACACAATAAAGATATCAACACTCCCTGAATTGATCTATAGATGTGATGCAATTACTAGCAAAACCCCTAGAAAGACTTTGAGATACAGATAAGCTTATCCTAAAAATTATATGGAAAGGGAAAGTCCTACAAGACCTAAAGAAATTTCGAAAAAAGAGTCAAGTGGGAGGAATCACTCTTCCTGATGTTAAAGCTTACTATATAGTCGCAGTAATCAAAACAGTGTGGTACTCACACAGAAAGACATACAGATGGATGGAAGAGAATAGAAAATCCAGAAATAGGTCCTCACAAATATGCCCAACTGATTTTTGACAAGCATACAAGGAATTCACTGGAGGAAAGATAGCCTTTCCAACAGATGGTGCTGGAGCAACTGTACTTAAAAGAAAAAGCAAAAAAGAACCTCAACCTAGACTTCGTATCTTATACAAAAATTAGTTCAAAATGCATCATACACTTAAATATAAAATTATTAAAACTTTTAGAAAAAAACTTAGAGAAAACCTTAAAGTCAAAACCTTAGGACTACGGTAAAGAGTTCTTAGACTTGACACAAAAAGCACAACACATAAAAGAAAGAACTGACATATCGGACCTCATCAAAATGAAAAACTTTTGCTCTGTGAAGTACCCTGTGAAGAGGATGAAAAGACAAGCTAGAGTGGGAGAAAATATTTGCAAACCACATACTGGACAAAGAATTTGTATCTAGAATATATAAAGAACCCTCAAAACTCAACAGAAAAAAAAAAAATTCAACCAGAGAATGAGCAAAAGACCTAAATAGACATTTCACTGAAGAGGATATACGAATGGCCAAAAAGCACATGAAAAGCCATTCTACATCATTAGCCATTAGGGAATGCAAATTAAAACTATGAGATATCAGGGGCACCTGGGCAGCTCAGTCAGTAAAGCACCCGACTTCAGCTCAGATCCTGATCTTATGGTTCGTGAGTTCAAGCCCCCACCTCAGGCTCTGTGCTAACAGCTCAGAGCCTGGAGCCTGCTTCATGGATTCTGTGTCTCCCTCTCTCTCTGCCCCTCCCCACTACATACCTAGCAGAATGATAGGGCATGGCAAAAGTCAAATACTTAAAAGAAAACTAAGGCCTGAGAAAGTTAATACTAAGAAGGATAACAATATAGGCAATTGCCACCTATGAGCCTGCTCTTAGGCTCATTCTTGAGAGTGTACTTTCACTTTGACCACTATTATTAAACCCTTGCTTTAAATAAAAAACAAAGAATACAAACAAACAAAAAAACAATATAAAAGTATTTAACTTCAGAAGAAAATGCTTTTACTATATGTAATATCAAATTCATTTTTAGTGAATATATAACAAACACATCATTAACTGAATTAAAAATAACTCAAAGTATTAGGGCAAAGAAAAGGTAAGTTTAAGACAGTGCCCAAAAGAAATATAATACAAACCACTATCATAATTTTATTTATTAATTTAATGTTTTTTGAGAGAGAGAGCGCGGGAGCATGAGCAGTAGAAGGAGAGGGGGAGAGGGAGGGAGGCAGGGAGGGGGAGGGAGGGAGAGGGAGGGAGGCAGGGAGGGGGAGGGAGGGAGGGAGAGAGAGAGAGAGAGAGAGAGAGAGAGAGAGAGAAAGCCCAATGTAGGGCTCAGTCTCACAACCCTGAGATCATGACCCGAGCTGAAATCAAAAGTCAGACACTGAACCAACTGAGCCACCCAAGTGCTCCACCACTATTAGAATTTTAAATTTTCTGCTAGTCACATTAAGTAAAAGTAACAAAAGGTAATCATTTTATATAACTCAATACATTCAAAATATTATCAACTCAACATGTAGTCATTATTTTTTTAATTACTAAGGAGATATTTTATATCTTTTTGCACTAAGCATTCAAACTCCAGTGAGTATTGTACACTTAGCACACATCTCAATTCAGACTAGCCACATTTCAAGTGCTCAATACCTACCTGTATGTAACTCATGGGTACCACATTGGACAACAAAGGTCTAAGAAATGGCTTAAGATAACAGATATATATCTACCTTCAGACCAAGAGATTAAGTCCAATAGTCTGAAAGGATATGGTATCAATAGCAATGTGTACACAATCTCATAATTTTTTTTTAAGTTTTTTTTTTTTAATTTTTTTTTTCAACGTTTATTTATTTTTGGGACAGAGAGAGACAGAGCATGAACGGGGGAGGGGCAGAGAGAGAGGGAGACACAGAATCGGAAACAGGCTCCAGGCTCCGAGCCATCAGCCCAGAGCCTGACGCGGGGCTCGAACTCACAGACCGCGAGATCGTGACCTGGCTGAAGTCGGACGCTTAACCGACTGCGCCACCCAGGCGCCCCACACAATCTCATAATTTTGATAGGATTGTTGATCCCAGTACAAGAGAACTTTCTGAATGGGAATCAAAAGAAAATTGATTTTGATAGCTAAATTGGTTAAGTGGCCAACTCCTGATACTGGCTCAGGTCATGATCTCACGGTTCGTGGGATCAAGCCTGGTGTGAGCCTGTAAGGGATTCTCTCTCTCCCTCTCTCTGCCCCTCCCTGACTTGCCTGCACTCACTCACTCTCTCTCTCTCAAAATAAATAAATAAAGACTTAAAAATTTTTTTAAAAAGGGGCACCTCGTGGCTCAGTCAGTTAAGCATCCGACTCTTAGTTTTGGCTCAGGTCATGATCTCCTGGTTTCAAGAGTTCAGCCCCGCGTCTGGCGTACGGAAGCTGCTTGGGATTCTCGTCTCCCTCTCTCTCTGCCCCTCCCCCACTCACGCTGTCTCAGTCACTCTCAAAATAAATAAACTTAAAAAATGTTTAATTAAAAAAAAAAAGAAAATTAGAGAACATTTGCCTTCAGAGAAAAGAATGCAAAGAAATAAAATAAATTAAGTTCTTTTTTGCCAATCTCCAAACTTCTTTATGTGCAGTACAGTGTAAGTCTTCCAGAAATTATTAGCATTATGACAAGTACATTCATTCACTTCCCCACAATTTTACACATCATTTCTTCCTCACTTATCTGTATCAATTCCCCTTTTCCTATCATGTTCAGTATCATTCTATTGGAAATTCTATTAACAAAAGTAAAACCAACTCACATCCCAGCCTTAAGAATGGGTTTGACGATATGTGAAAAGGGAGCTTAGAGTATAAAATACTAATTCAAATAGAGTGAAGTCAAGAATTACAACACTTCCAGGGTGCCTGGGTGGCTCAGTCAGTTAAGTGTCCAACTTCAGCTCAGGTCATGATCTCAAGGTTCAGGAGTTCGAGCTCCGCGTCAGGCTCTGTGTGGACAGCTCAGAGCCTGGAGCCTGCTTTGGATTCTGTGTCTCCTTCCCCTTCTGTCCCTCCCCCCGCTCACACTCTGTCTCTCTCTCTCTCAAAATAAACAAATGTTAAAAAAAATCTCTAAAAATAAACATTAAAAAAAAGTTAAAAAAAAAAAAAAAGAAATACAGCACTTCCATCTGAGTAGGAAAAAACAAAAAGGGCAGGGGTAGAGAGAGGACACTAAATCTGGCAGGGGATGAGGGAAACCTAATATTGCTAAAGGAGATTAGAGGTAGTAACAACAACAGATCTCTACGAAGAAAGGGTGGTCTACTCTTGCATTCAAAGCAACTTTCTGAAATAGTAACCAACTCAGACCTTCTCTTTCCAATTTCCTCGGGATATAGGTGTCAAGCCTTTCTGTAGGGTTGGTTAATGAGGAGAAAAGAAGAAGACCATGAATCATGCCTGACAACTCTTTGTCCGCCCATAAAAACTGATAATATAAATTGATAATTTATAGGAATTGATAATATAATCAAGGCCTACATTAAATTTGCCTTCTGAACCAATGAGAGTTAGTAAAATAAAACAGACTAGAACAATCTCTAATCTTATCAACTCATATGAAATTTCTCAGATGTGGTGCAAGATCTCTTGCATCTAACTTATGCCTTCAAAGGATCATTCTGACAGCTATATATTAACAAACCATAAAGAAAAGGGTAGAAGTAGAGACATCCCTTAGAAGGCTGCTGCAATTACCCAGCAAGAGATGATGGTGGCTGTGGAGATGGTGAAAACTGGTTGAATTCTGTGTATGTTTGAAAGGTAGAGCCAAGAATTTCCTGATGGAATAAATGTAAGAATAAGAGAGTCAAGAATGATGCCAAGGTTTCTGGCCTGAGCAGCTGAAAGCTGCCAACATCTGAGACAAGGAAGAATACATTGGTGAAGCAGGTATGGGAGGACAGATTTGGGAGGGAAGAGCATAAATTCTATTTTGGACATGTTGAATTTGAGATATTTAACAGTGATGCCAGTGGAGATATTAAGGAGGCAACGAGCTATACAAATCTAGAGTTGAGGAAAGTAGTCTCGACTGGAGAAATATATTTGAGACTCATCAACATTCAGAAGGTATTCAAAGCCATGAAACTAGCAGAGATCACCAAGAGAGTGAGGGTCAATAGACAAGATAATCGTGCACGGAGTTCTGGGATATTTCAATGTTTAGAGGTAGGCAAAGAGAAGAAAGAAAGACTACCAAGAAAGACTACCAAGAAAGAAGGAACAGCCAATAAGTTGTAAGAAAAACCAAGGGAATGTTGTATCCTAAAAGGCAAGTGAAACAAGTATATCAAAGAGGAAAGAGCAAATAACTTTGTCAAATGTAGACTGATCACATAAGAAAAGAATTGACTCCTAGATTTACCAGTGTCATTGTTAGGAGACCTGAACAAAAACAATCAGTACAGTGAGTGATAGGGGCCAAAGCCTGACTGACATGGGCTTGAAAGAGAACGTGAGAAAATAACTAGAACAAGTACATTTAGACAATGCTTTAAGGGCTTCTGCAGCAATGGAAATAGATAAGAGCAACAGAAGATATTTTTATGAGGGTAAAAATTACAGCATATTTGCCCAATGATGGGAATGATCCATGAAAGAAGAAAAAATTAATGATCTGAAGAGAAGGAGGAAAATTGCTAGACCAATGTCCAGAGTAAATGAAAGGGGATGGGACCTAATGCATTAATCAGAAGAACTGAATTAGATAGGAACAAAGACAGTTCATCTATAGTAACAGAAGGCGAATGTCTGTGAGTCAGACTAGCAGGTACATAGGTGTGGAGGTGGAGGAGTCTGAAGAAGAGTTCTTCTGGTGGTTTCTATTTTCTCAACGGACTGGAAACAGGTCCATCAACTGAGAGTGAGTAAGAAGAGGAAGGTTGGAAGTTTGAGAAGAAAGGCAAGGGTATAACTAGTGATCTGTGAGAGGGAAAAATGAGTGGACTAAGGAAATAGACTATGACTGCCAGACAATATTAAGGGATGCCAGAGGTTTCTTATTATGAATCCAAAGTGAAAAGTGCCCATCATAATTGTATTCTTCAGTTGCTTTGAGCCATACAAGTGCAGACATGAAGTACTCAAGAGAATCTGATTTAACTAGAGTTGATGTTTTGCCAAGCGAGTATGAAGAAGTAAAAAAGGAGCAAGAGAGTAGAGGGCATATGAGAGGGAATGAATATAATGATTGATCACTAGGTAATGAATGTATAATAGGTAAGAAGAAAGAAAATCAAGGGGGCAAAGGGCAGTCCACAGACTGGAGGTCCTAGTAACAGTAAAAGATTTTGAGTTAGAATAGTAGGTAGAATGAGCGGAAAAGACAGATGGCAGAGGGCGTTACATGAATTGAAAATCAGGGAAGGGTTCAAGTTATTGGTGATAAGAAGGTGTAAGATATAATCATGGAGTGAGTGACTGAGATGAGGTGTTGAGCAAAATCTTGAAAGAAGAATTTTAGGACTTAAGAGACCACAGTACAAGGACTGGAAATGGTATATGTTGAAATTATGAAGAATTAAAAGAGGCATAGTGCCAGCAAGAATAACAGTGAGCTAGGAGCTTTAATAGTCAAGAAAAGAGAAGACATAACCCAAGGTGCAGTAGGTGACAGCAAACAAGGGTTTATGGACAATATAACCTGTTAACAGCCAAGCTTCACGAAGAGAAGGAGAATATAAGACATCTGCCCTATTTTCAGTCTCAGTGGAACCAGGCTTTCTCTTCAACTCCTATTCAATGGAGGAAGTCAGAATGGGAAATAGTTTTAAATCTTGGCGCAGGGGATTCCTCACTGACCTCTGAAGATGGCATACAAGAAAAAAAAAGAACAACTTAATCGCCAACAAGTAAGAGGGCTGCAGGGGAAGCAGTGTTTCCAGAAAAGTAGAGGAAATGTTCAGGAAAAAAACAAAGATACAAGAAATTTTGCTGATGATGGAGAGGAATGAAAAGAGAGGAAATATAAAGAACCTTGTGGGGATTAAAGTGTGAGACTGGTGGTGACTGACATAAAAAGGGATAAAGAATATAAGATCAGTCCTGATATACTTCAGGCAAGTAACAGTGTCAAGGCTGTGAATGCTGGAGGCAGGAATGACTGTAAGAAGCTCCCTGTCAAAAGAAGACAACAAACAGTCTTGGGAAGCATGCTTAGTCTCAGTGCAAAGGGCTTCCCCTTCAACCCTAATGATAGCTTGCAAGAAAACTATAAGGTACTTGCAAGGTTGTAGAATTTCTGAAAACTAATAAAAGGTCAGAACCACACCTAGTATCTAATAAGTACTCAAAGATAAGTTTTTATTAGCTCATCAAATGTAAAATATAATTATTGTAGCAAAAAAGAGATTCATCTTACATTTTCCTTTCCTCAGCTAAATGGATTTCCCAAGTGACTGCCAGGTAAACAGTACCAAAACGGACCCAGAAAACTCATTTCAGAAAGGAGAGGAAATCTTTGAGGTCAACTTCTTTGTAGTGTTCACCTATCTCAGAAAACCCACCTCAATGGTAGAATAATTTATTAATTCAACAAGCATATATCGAGCACCTGTTATGCACCAACTACTATTCCCAGAACCTGGGATATGTCAGGGAACAAACACCCCTACTCCAGTAGATGGAGATCAGCAATAAACAGTATATATAAAGAATAAATGGATTTATAATATGTATGAAAAGAAGTATTAAAAAAAAAAAACAATGCAAAAATTAAGAGAGAGGGGCCTGTGTTCTAACTGTAAATAAACAGTCAGGGCAGGCCTGACTGAAAAGGAGATCATTTGAGCAAAGGTCTTCAGGAGTTGAGGTAGCTATGTGGATATTTGGAAAAGTAGTCTCCAGGCAGAGCAAACGGCCAGAGCAAAGGTTCTAAGGCCTTTACATTTAGTTCTTGCTACTACTTGGTGGTAATTCATTTATTTCTTTTTCTCTTTGAGCCTCTAATCCTACCCTCTTCCTCACTTTAGCAGTGGATGATAATAATAGCTAATATTTATCAGGTATCAAGCATTCTTCTAGGTGTTTTAAAAAGATTAAATAGGGGCGCCTGGGTGGCGCAGTCGGTTAAGCGTCCGACTTCAGCCAGGTCACGATCTCGTGGTCCGTGAGTTCGAGCCCCGCGTCGGGCTCTGGGCTGATGGCTCGGAGCCTGGAGCCTGTCTCCGATTCTGTGTCTCCCTCTCTCTCTGCCCCTCCCCCGTTCATGCTCTGTCTCTCTCTGTCCCAAAAATAAATAAATATTGAAAAAAAAAAATTAAAAAAAAAAAAAGATTAAATAACCTAATCCTTATCACAGATCTATGAAATACATGTTATCATTGCCTCCATGTTACCGGGAGAGTTACAGAGTTAGCAAGTAGCAGTCTTGAAGAAGCACATGTATCTTCTCTCCTATGAAACTTAAGAACATTCAGCACAAGCTGCCTCAAGTTTTTTCTCTCTAATAAATAGAATCTCTCAGACTACACATTCAATAACTATGAAAGTGTTATTGCAATGTCTTCCTGCCATTTTTTCAGTCATTTTCTACACTGAATGGTCTTGACTTCTGCACTTACATCTTCCTTAACCTCCCCCCCACCATCTGATTTACATTCCTAGGCTTGTGAAATTGCTTTAACATGGTTCATGACCATTACACCACAAGCCAAAGGGCTTTCTCTATACTCATTCTCCTTGCATGTTGTACTGGACTATGTCACTTCCTTTTCGTCTGAGAATAGAAGTGGTACCATATTAGATCTTCCTATTTTTCATCTTTGTGACTTCCCTCTCCTGGAAAATGTCTTTGTTTTCCAAAACTCAAGCTTTTCCGTCTTCCTTTTACCTCTCCAATTATTCCTCTAATAACACTTTTTTCACTTTGACCTCTTAAAGGCAGAGGTCCCAAAAGTTTAATTTGGGTCCTTTGTGCTTCCCTCTCTGTTATCTCACAGTCTCCCATAAGATTTATCCACCAAGTAGGTAAGTATTTATGGAGCGCTTACTATCTGTAAGGTGCTATCTAAGCCACTTAGGGTAGATCAGTGAACAGGACAAAAACAAAAAACAAAAAAAACCCCTCTGTCCACATAAAATCAAATAATTCTATGCTACCAAGGACACTCAAAACCATCTTCCCTTAAATACTATTTTAAACACATCACTCTCCTTACTCAAAAAAAAAAAAAAAAGAACCTTGCCATGATTGCAATGATTGCCCTCTTAACAACCGTATCTAAATTTCTCTGCCTCAGTTCAAAACACTCCATAACTATTTTCTATCATACCTATCCAGTTTCATTTTCTATTACTCCCTGATTCAAAAGAATTCCAGGCAGGCCAGTCCTTTGATTATCCACTCAAACACATTACTTGTGTTTCCAGCTGGTCAAATGACTACTGAAAACATACATCTAGTGCCTAAACATTAACTGTATTGAATAAAAAAATAAGTCTTCAAAAATGAAGGTTTTCTGATTATTTTCCAATGTATAATAACATATTGTAACAGCAAGCACTTATACAAGGTTCACTATGTGCCAAACGTTATTCTAAGAGCTTTACATATGTTCCCTCATTTACTCCACACAACAGTCTTAGCATCTCTATCTTACAAATGCAGAAGTTGAGGCCCAGTCAGGGTAAAGTAACCCACCATAGGTCTGACAAGTAGTGAATGGTACAGCCAAGATTCACACTTAGGCATTCTGGCTCCATACTATACCGCATACTCCTGGTAGGAGCAAAAAATAAAAATAAGGAGAATTCAAAGAGTTTGCACAGAAAAACACAGGCTATTAAAAACTATGTTCAACTTGGGGTATCTGGGTGGGTCAGTTGGTTAAGTGTCCAACTCTTGGTTTCGGCTCAGGTCGTAATCTCACAATTCGTGGGTTCAAGCCCTACACTGGGCTCTGTGCTGACAGCACGAAGCCTGCTTGGGATTCTCTCTCTCCCTCTGTATCTGCCCATCCCCTGCTCATGCTCTCTCTTTCTCAAAATAAATAAACTTTAAAAAACAAACAAAAACTATGTTCAACAATGAAAAATCATTTAAGTTAGTCCTTTGCTCCAAATACTGAAGAAAATATTTTCTTTAATATGATGCCAAGTTTTAAAAATTATAGAACTTTGGGGTGCCTGGGTAGCTCAGTCGGTTGAGCGTCCGACTTCAGCTCAGATCATGATCTCACGGTCTGTGAGTTCAAGCCCCGCGTCAGGCTCTGTGTTGACAGCTCAGAGCCTGGAGCCTGCTTCAGATTCTGTGTCTCCCTCTCTCTCTGCCCCTCCCCGGCTCATGCTCTGTCTGTCTGTCTGTCTGTCTGTCTCCCTCTGTCAAAAATAAATAAACATTAAAAATTTTTTAATAAAAATTAAAAAAAATAAAAATTATAGAATTTACTAGTACATAACAAAAAATACAATCTGTAAACACAAACACATCATATATTATTCAGGGTTCACCAAAGCTGCTGAAAATATTGTTAAGCAAGACAAAAGAATATATGGTGACACATGACTAACAAATGTTCTTTTGTTAGCATGCTTGTATTAAAGTCTTTTACTGTCATACTTGCTTTCATCAGGATCAAAATACATTTGAATACAATGCAGGGAAGGTAGCTACCTTAAAAAGAAATTACTAGCTTCACTTTTTGGAAGCAAAACTCACATTAGGACTGTGTCCAGTATGAGAGAAAGATTTTAGAAGTAAGGAATCTCAAAAAAGTACCACCAAGCATCAACTTCTAAAAGTACCCTTCAACCTATCACTAACTCCGTGGCTACCAAATGATCTTTTAAAAGGTTCCTAAGGACTCACTTGGTAAATTCATGAAGCTATTTTATAACCGATTACATAAAATTAAAAATGAAAGAGGATTTTCCATAAAACAATCTTAGAACAATATATCACTAACATATAAGCAAATGAGGAGGATCATACCTATCCTTTTCTTCTCTTTCCTGTTTCCCCTTTCCTTCCGGCAAAGAAAAGACAAATTTGTCAGGTTTTGAGCTGCGGAGGTTAAAATGCACAACACTGGACAAGGACACTAGTTTGATTTGGAAAAGACAAAAGTTTATAGCCTTCCCAACTCAAACTGACAATCTAACTTAGAAAAAAACCCTGACGTATATAGCCAAAGGCAGCAAAGGAGCCAGGGCCATCAATGCTTTAGTCAAGAATGCACAATAGCCATTATTCGAATTTGAAGTTTTCTCACTTATTTTCTGCCTCCCCTCCCTCTTCCTGGGTTTAAAATGCACCTACCTCCTGGCCATCCAAGGCAACCCCAAAGCCACCAGCACAAAATCAGCTCCACCCCAAGAATTACATGAATAAAGAAAAGCAAACTATTATTAATAATTTGGGATTTAAGTTATTAAAATCTGAGAGAGATTTTTTAGAGCAGGGAACCATTTTCTCCCCCCAACCACCGCCTGTGACCTTTATAAATGGCTCCACGCTCCAAGGGACTAAATTAAAATTTCCTGGGAAAAGACTGGATTGGCAGCTAGCTACCTCTGAAGATCTTCTCAAATACTAAGATTCTCCTGTACCGTATATTTGAGTTTTACTTCCCTCCCACATATACTGATGGCAATGAGAAAGATATATAATCCTTCTCAAGATTCTCCTGCATAAAGGAATCTCAACTCAGTCTTAAATCCAAAGTTAACATATTAAAGCCCGTTAACCCACCCAAGAAGGCAACAGCTTTCTATTCTAGTGACCATTTTAGATAGCACACATGATCAGCTAAATAAAGAAGTAAAAAATGTCAAAAATAGCTCTGTCACATTACCAGGATTAAGGAGGTCTTAGGATATAGGGAATGTTGAGGAAAAACAGACATTTCCCAATAATGTACTACATACTGCATCATCATCTGTATCCTTATCAATATTTCCTAAGTACCTAAAAGGTCCATGGCATTATAGTAGGTCATGAATGTTATAATATCAGGACTGAAAATAATTGGTAAATAAAGAAAATTTAATTTTGAAGTTGTTGCAAGCACTGTAAGCTTGAGATGGTTTCCTACTCCATGAGAATTCTTGAGATCTACATGCTATATACTGTAGAAAAGGAATACATGTGATACTGAAGGAAGCAATAAGAGAATAAATGGCAATACAGTATTTTTCACCTACTGTTTACAAAGCCAGAAGCAAGAAATCTATTCCCCGCCCCTGCTTTTAGATACAATGTAAAATTTTCCTTCACAAATGTAAAATTTTCCAGAAATACAAAACAGATGAAGAAAGTTGGTTTAATGAAGAGTCAACAAAACAAAGAAGAGAAGAACTTCAAGGATCTCAGAACTTAAGAAAAATTCCAAATAAAACAAATATGGCTAGATCTATTTTTAATACGTTTGTAAAAAAAAAAAAAAAAGGATAACGAAAGAAAATCAAAGAACACATTTTCGTTTAATAATGTCCCTACATTCTTCTTTAGCCTGCTGACCTAAACTTTCCCATCCTTAAATAAGCGTGAAGCTGACAATATTTAGAGCTCTACTTTATTAGAACTTTCTGCCATTTCTTCTATTCTAATCAGGTCATTATCAAACTCTAAATATATTCAATAATATATACTTAGCTGTACCATATGAACTGTTCAGATGTAAGTTTCCTAATAGTCCTTCTGAACTCATTCACACATAAGAGGATGAGGCATAAATTTCTCTTTTACAAGTGTTCCATCTCTTATAATCATGTAATTAAGACTTTTATTTTCTAAACTCATATTCCTCAATGAAAGAATATCTAAAAATTTTTTAAAACACTGGTAGAGGGGCGCCTGGGTGGCGCAGTCGGTTAAGCGTCCGACTTCAGCCAGGTCACGATCTCGCGGTCCGTGAGTTCGAGCCCCGCGTCGGGCCCTGGGCTGACGGCTCAGAGCCTGGAGCCTGTTTCCGATTCTGTGTCTCCCTCTCTCTCTGCCCCTCCCCCGTTCATGCTCTGTCTCTCTCTGTCTCAAAAATAAATAAACGTTGGAAAAGAAAAAAATTAAAAAAAAAAAAAACACTGGTAGATATTTTTTATAGAAATTTTTTGAGAGTGTTATTTGAGCAATCATACATCACTTCCCTTCAGGCCTGGATAATAAACTGCAGTTTACTATCAAAGATAAATAGACCACATTTCTTCAGTTCTCTATGCTCTAAAACCTTGGTGTCATATCTGAATGTAAAGGACTGAAGAGAAGATGGAATCAATGCTGCCAAATTCTACAGAATTTCAACACTAACTTCTCAGTGGCCCCTTACCTCAGTGGCCTAGTCATTAATTTTTCAAACTCAACTGTCAACCCCAAAATATGTGGCAACCTACTCAAAAGGAATGTTTCTTAAAAAAAAAAAAAAAAAAGGCATGTTTAATATGTTATCTCCTGCCTCCTGACCATCTCTAATGGTCCCTTACTGTTTAGCAGAGGAAATTCAACCTGACACTGAATACACTTTTCATAACCTAGCTCTACCCTAGTATACTAACTTATCTGACACCATTTCCAGAAATTAAAACCCTGTTCCACTGAGGTCAGACTCCTTACAACTCTCCACATCATGCTGGTCACCACCAGCATTTGCTCATGTTTCCTAACCTCCCTGGAATGTTCTCCTTCTGGAGATGTTCCATCTATGCAGATAGTATATATTCTTTATTCAAGTCCCACTTTCTCTCAGAAGTCTCACTCCTAGAACTTGAGTCTGAAGGTATCCCTAAACTGACATACTGGACTCAGACTACATACACCACACATAATTCAGACACTGCTTTGGATGGTGTTAATTAAATTACTGTGAAAATTTACCCAACGAGATAATAAACTCTTAAGAAGAGGTTGGACCATAGATCAAAAGGTGGATATGTAAGTACTCAAAGACTATTTGACAAGCCGATTAAATCATCTTGATAAAAAATCAAGATATTTTATTATGTCAAAAGAGCTCCAGTATAAATGAAATAATGTGATGACTAGGATTTGCTTCAAAATCATCCAGGTCAAAGAGTAGGGGGATGAGAAGTAAAGTAAATAGGGGTATAGATGAAATCAGATTGGTTATGAGGTGATAACCTATGAAGCTGAGTGACAGCTACATAGAAGTTGGTGTCACCTTTTTTTTTTTTTTAAGTAGGCTTCATGCCCAGTATGGAGCCCAAAGCAGGACCTGAACTCACAACTGTGAAATTAAGACCCACGCTGAGATCAAGACTCGGATGCTCAACCTACTGAGCCTTCAGGAGCCCCAATTGGTGTCTACTTTTAAACTTGTTTAAAACTTTTTGACATTAATAAGTTTATTTAAGTATTTTTTAAATGTTTACTTATTTTTGAGAGAGAGAGAAAATGTGTACATGTGTGTACAAGTGAGGGAGGGCGGGGCGGGGCGGGGCGGGGGGGGGGGGGAACACAGATTCTGAAGCAGGTTCCAGGCTCCAAGCTGTCAGCACAGAGCTGGATGCGTGGCTAGAACCCACAAAATGAGAGACCATGACCGGAACAGAAGTCAGATGCTCAAACGACTGAGCCACCCAGCACCCCAGGGCTAAAGTATTAATATGGTCTTTATTTCATTTTAAATGACAAAACCAAGATACGTTATAACATGTCCTTTACCCAACAAATACCTAGGTCCCCAGAGTAAGAAAACAAATATCCGGGAAGATCTAATTTAACAGGGAACTTGTAGCACCCTAATTCTAAGGATTAATAAAATTAAGTTTTAAAGAAAAAAAAAAGTGATCAAAATGGGGGGGGAGGAAGCTCTCTATCAAAAGAATAATTAATCTTATTACCAAAAGGAATTCTGTTTATACTTCAAATTTTCAGTCAATTACAGCATTCACAAAAAGGTTCATCCAAACTTCAGGAAATAAAAAACATCAGGAAAAAAATCAAGGATACAAAAAGTAGAAAAAAAAGAAGAAAAAAGTTGCTACAATGTTCAATAATACAAATCAGCCAATACTATTTCAAGAAATCCACAATCTGAAGACACCTATTGCCCTCAACAAGGAATGAATTAATAGGTTCTTAAATAATCAGAAAAATTAGCACTTCCTCTTTATTCCAAGGACTGAAAAAACATGCTTAAGAAATTTCAGATATTTGGCTTAATGACAACGTATCTGTTTGTTGCTAAGGAATGCTCTACCCCTTTGATATTTTAGTCTATAGCTACTTTTCAAAAATCAATCAGCATTTTCCCACAACATCATTCATTAACTTCTTCCAAAAGCAGGAATGCAACACCAGCTATGTTTAAATGTCATCATTTTATTCTTCTAATTACACTGCTTTTTTTTTTTGCCTCGACTTTTTTTCCAGGATGGTTTTAGAAATAAACCAAAATGATTATTTTTGATTTTCCCTCTCCATACTTTCTCTCAACACTCAAGAGGTAAGACTTGGGTTACCGTAACTAAAAAAACATACTACTTGTTTTTGAAAAGATACCGGAGGGGGCTCCTGGGTGGCTCAGTCAGTAAAGCATCCGACTTCAGCTCAGGTCATGATCTCAGTTTGTGAGTTAGAGCCCCACATCGGGCTCTGTGCTGACAGCTCAGAGCCTGGAGCCTGCTTCGGATTCTATGTCTCCCTCTCTCTGTCCCTCCCCCTCTCTTTCAAAAATAAATAAACATTAGAAATTTTTTTTAATGTTTACTCATTTTTTTGAGAGACAGACTGAGAGTATGAGCAGGGGTGGGGCAGAGGGAGAAGGAGACACAGAGTCCGAAGCAGGCTCCAGACTCTGAGCTGTCAGCACAGAGCCTGATGCGGGGCTCAAATTCACGAACCGTGAGGTCATGACCTGAGCTGAAGTGGGTCGCTTAATCGACTGAGCCACCCAGGCGCCCCCAAAATAAATAAACATTTAAAAAAAAGAGAGAGAGAGAGACTCTTATGGAAAAAAAAAAAGATATCAGAGAAGTACATAGACAAATGGTGAGGTTTATCCTAATAGTGATATATCATCTCATCACCCAATGCAATTAAAGTTTAAAACAGGACAACACTCTTGTATAAACAGAGTTTTGTAAGAATGAAACCTTCCTCACAAATAAAGTTCTTAGGAGAAAAATAAACCCATCCTCAAGCTGCCTTATACTTGTACTATCTTGAAAATTAACTTTTTCTAGCAAGTAAAAGTAACAATCATCTTCTTGGTAGCATGTAAATTCTCCCTTCTAGTAAAAGAAAACTCTATTACAGTAGGCTAATCTAAGGATCCAAAATAGTGTTGACATTTTCTCTTCCATAAACTAATTTCCGATTAAAAAGTAAAAGAATTATACCATGAAAAAGAAATGTGACAAAACCCACTGGATTATACTACTACACTTGGAAAAGTTAACATTCACCACACAATCTTTTCCTTTTTTTTTTTTTTTTTTAGTTTTTTTTTTAACTAAAGTTTATTTATTTTTGAGACAGGGAGAGACAGAGCATGAACAGGGGAGGGTCAGCGAGAGGGAGACACAGAATTTGAAACAGGCTCCAGGCTCTGAGCTGTCAGCACAGAGCCCGACGTGGGGCTCGAACTCAAGGACCGTGAGATCATGACCTGAGCCGAAGTCGGACGCTTAACCGACCAAGCCACCCAGGCGCCCCCACACAATCTTCTCTAATAAAGAAGACCACATAGTAACAAGATTAAAAACAATTTTGAAAAAAAGTTCTTTCAGAAGACCACTGTGTCATTAAAAGTCCCACTTATCTTCTTTCCTTGCATCACTACATAATTGAGTAAATTATTCCATCTTTAAAATTTGCATAATCTCAGAATTGGAGAAAAATGTTTATTACTATCATTAAGTTATCAGGGATATTGACACATTTTATATAAGAATGGGCATTTGTAGATTTTGCTAGTATTTCTGAAGTAACAAAATTTTTTTAAGATAATATTTTTTAAATCTCAGAGTGTGTTAAGTTTTATCCAATACATGCTATTCCAGTGGGATCAAAACCATTTACAAGTTCCATTTAGATTAAGAAATCCTTTGAGAAAAGTATGTAGTACATTCTAGTTATACTATTTCTAGAACACTAAAAATCTCTATAACCTATTTCCCTACTGTTTTTCTTTGGAACCAGTTGAGCTAAGTGTATCTTCCTTCACTAAAAGTCAAGACAGTACTACACTTAATGTCAGAAAGCTAACTGACAGAGGCTGAAATTTTCCCAAATTAAAACTTTCTGTTTCACTTGAATGGTCTATAAAAATAATAACATGAGTTGAAATAGATTCAATTGAGTATTACTGGCAGGTACAAAGCACACAGACATGCACGCACACAAACGAAGAGTGTAGCTTCTTAACCTTAAAACCAGGAGTAGGGAAGGAACGGGAAGCATTCTGAAATCATATTGTTAAAACTGAGAAAATACTTTCTTCATTCTCTTAAGCATTTAAAATCATTTTTAAAGTAAAATTCCCCTAATGCAAGGACTCTTTTTACACTCTCTTTCTCTTACAAAACAAGGAGTTGAAAGTTATTGCTAGTGAAATTGAAGGGCAGTACAAAAATTTTCCTGCATTTTGTCATTTGATTTTAACAGTCTCACCCTAATAAAATTAAAGATTTGCCTATGCAATCTTATGACAACAAATATTATGTAATAAACTTAAAGTAATTCATGTTCAAAAACCTTCCTAGAGAAATCTATTCGTCTGAAGGATTCAACTACTGAACCTGGCAGAAAGTATTCCAAACTATCAAACAAACAAACAAACAAACAAGATGCACGAAAGTATGAAGCTGCCATGTTTAAGTTACATCTAAAAATTTAAACCATACAAAAATATTCTGAAATTATAGCTCCTGATTTCCTTATCAAAATGTCAACAAAATTTAAATGCCTTCTTCAAATGTACTAAAGATCCCAAAGTAAATTCATTTTGACTTCCAAGGGCTGAAACTAAGAATTTAATGACTGCAGGAGAAAAGTATGGAGTGAAGCAAATTACTTGAGAATATACTTAATGAGGTAAAACATCTCTACCAAAGATGTATTACCATCATTTATACTTTTCTGCCAAACAGTCCTCTCCTAGAACACACTGCTTACCAACCAGCCAAGTATGACTACCAAGGGTTTTCTAAACCTGTGTGTTAGAATTATTTGCAGGTACAAAGTGGAAGGCTTCTCCACCAGCGTATGACAAAGAAAACCGACATATTTTAGAGTTGAAGATCAACTGTATTGAACACGTTCCTACTAACAAACTAAATGTAAGTAATTTTTAAAGGAAAAACCTCAAGTTATAACTCAGGACAATCTTGCTACGTAAATTGCTTGAAATTCTCAGAGTAGGGATTTAGATTCCCCAAATTGGGGCTTAAAGTGGCTAAAAGGAAAAAAGAAGTTTTGTAAACAGCTTTTCTAACCTTGATTTATATTTGATAAAGCAGAGCACTTCCCACAATCGAGTAAACATAATGCTAAATGAAGATTCCTCAAGTATCACAGGTAAAATTTATAAAAATCACAGTAATAATGTGCAGAAGTGATGAAAAGGGTAACTGTATGTATTTGTATTTACACTTGAGGTACATCACTTTGCAAATAAGAGGGATACTGCTGCATGAAATTGCTACTATGACTTTTAACATTTTTACCTACGTCTTAAGAACACCGTGTCTTATTTATGTTAAACTTGAAATGCTGAAATGTATGTATCTGATCTGGGAAATCCTGTTTTCTGTTAATTCTTTTTTTCATAGTGGTGTGATTGTAGTCTCCTTCTTCCCCTTGTGCCATTAGTCAGGGCATTTCAATTTTGCTTTCGTCAAAAAATGGACATCATGAACCACTTCGTGCTCCTAGTTTTCTGCTTTTTAATGTAGATAATAATGACAGTGAGTGCCAACAAATGCATGTAAGGGCATAGCTTTGTCATTTCTTTTCCCAGCCCCCTTCTTTTCTGGAAAAAATGATGGATTTAATTCTGGAAAAAAAAAAAAATTCACTTTCCTTTTGCATACATACCCAACAAGTTTTCAAGAGAAGACAATTTATTCGGATTACTACCATTCTAGAAATGTTAGCAAGAGAGAAGTTCTCAAATCCAAAAATACGAAGTCTGATATTAGCTGGAAAGGAAATTTCCACTGGAACCATAAATATGTCATCAATTAAGCTGAACCTCAATATAACTTGCTTAGTCAATAATCAATTTTCAATAGGGAAAGGATCCGTAACCCACACAGAACCGGCAGATAATCAAAATCTCCCTTATATTTTCGTGTGGAGTTCACAGAGTGATTTGGTTCTATGCCAGATTTATCTTATTTTGAAATGCCGAGGCTAATTTGTTGGTATAATCAGAGTTCACATTAAGTGTCCTGGGGAGAGGTAATTCAGTAGAATGCTTAGCAGCATGGAGAAACCGGTTAAAAATAGAAGGAGCAAAAAGGTCCCACCAGAGCGAATAATCCACAAATAGATCACTGAAAGCAAAAGGGAAACGTTCCTCTCCCGACCCGAGTAGCCTGAATAAATGATCTCCACTCGTAACGTTTAACAGTATCCTACCTCACTTCATTCACTTCCCAACTTGACTTTTCAGGGGCCAACACGGGGCATCCCTTTTTTCTGCAAGTGTAGGTTGAAAGAATCTGTATAGAAAAGAGGGAAGGAACGGACAATTCCCAAGAAAGCTGTGAAACAGGTGGGTTAGATCGAGCAGCAGCAGCATCGGGATACTTAAGGGGCAGCTTTCAAATGACAGATGTGGTCAAAGGAAAGGCTGCAAATCGGAAGAAGCGCTAGTGTGGCAGAGAGAGTAGGGGCTGATTGCAAGCACGAGAGGGGGGCAAAGGGTGTCTCCAGAGTGGCAGCAGTGGAGCAAAAAACAAACAGCAGGACGAGTGGGCAACGATGAGTAGTGGGACTGCTGAGCAGCAACAACTCGGGTCAGAGTGGAAGTGATGGCTTGTGTCTTGGGAGACGGGGGCTACCGGGACAAGGACGTCAGGGAGGGGAAAGAGGGCTGGGCAAACAAGGGAGCACTGGGACCCAAGATTTCTGCCCCTACAGAAACGCAGGGGAGAGAGCTGAAGACGAGAAGCCGCCTCGGCTCCCCCAATTGAGGAAATTTTCGAAGGAGTCGGTGCTCGCCGCCGCGCCGCCTTCTGCCCCGCTCCCTTTTCCTGGTGGTAACTGCTGTGGCGTAGAGGGGAGAGGGAGGAAGAGGAGGAGGAGGAGGAAGACCAAGGAGGAGGAGGGTGAAGATGAGGCGGGGGGTGGGGAGAAAGGGGGGTGCGGCCTGCACAGTCCCAGCGAAGCCTCCGCTCTCTCGTAGCCGGTCAGCCCCGGGTTTCCCCTAAGCCCAGCCCCGCATAGACTCACCCGCCTGCCTTGCCTCGCTTTTCCCTTAGCCGACTCCACGCGCTGCCGCGTCCTCACAAGAGACCACTGAACGAGTGTCGGGGAAAAAACTCTTCAGAACCGGGCCTGATTGCTTCAGCGAGTCCGACCTTTACGGCTGAGAGACAGACTCTCAGCTTTCGGTGGGTTCCACAGCCAGACGGGCCACCATCTTACATTAGGGTAAGACTCCTCCGGCCTCCGGTGCGCAGGCGCACGCCGATCCGGCCGGGAGGGGCGGGGGAGGGGCGGGAGGAGAGCCGGGCGGCCGCTCCCGCAGCACCCTGGGAGTTATAGTCCGCGGAGGGTAACCGCCCAGCTGCAAGCCGGGAGTTGAAGTTCTCGCTCGGAGGGTGGACGGGATGGCCCGCCTCACGTGGCCGCTACACTGCTGCCTTTCTTCGTATTTTGCTTCGTTCTCTGTCCTCGTGTAAAGCTCCGCTGTCATTCAGTCGGCGGTCTTCGTTAGCGGCTCCGTTTCCTCGGTGTGTGCTCAGAACTGGGATACCAGAACTCGGGCGAGCTTAACCAATTTAGGGGGAACCGGGAATGTCTCTTCTCTGCCCCGCCCACCATAGGTATTAAAGGAGGCGGGGGTAGAGGCAGGTTGTCGGTAGGAGGAGCGCGGGATTTGATCTGGGGTGAGACCTTGACTGAATTGGCGTCTGTTTGCGAAAAGTGAGCGTTAACTCCTTTTCCCGTCTTTGCGCATTTTGGAGCCACCACCCTTGATCCCATCCTCACCGTTAATCTCCAGTGAGGAAGTATCCTAAATTGTCCTGTACAGATATACCAGAGAACGATGGAGCCATGCACTTAGAGAAACGTGTTTCTAATGATATAAATTTGAGAACATTATGTGGACTTCGCTGCAGATCATTGTTAGTTCGGTGTTCTACCTGTACGGCTCTGCGCATGAAGTTCACCAACCACCGCATATCAGTACATCCCAACGAATGTTCAGAATGTACTCGCAATCCCTACGAGCGCCGACGAATCCTCAATCACAAAAATCAAGTTCCTGATCCCACCCGCTGGTCTCCTAGAGCTCTGGTGAAAGTGGCGCTCGAAGCACTCAGTTTTGCTTATTGCGTGTATTCTTCGCCCATTCATACAATGAATGCTCAGTGGGCTCCTCCTGTGTGCCTGGCACTGTTCTATATATGGGAAGACGACGGTGAGTAAACACGAAATTCCCTGTTTCTATTCTAAGAATGCCTGTATCTATTCCAGGTGTGTTGGGGCGAAGGAAAGGGGGGAGGAGACAATCCATTTTTTAAGTGTATGATTAAAATGCATAGTATATCATAACTGATGAAAAATATAAAACAGAAGGAATAGGGGGAAAGGTTGCGATTTTAAATCTGTGAACCTAATCTCCTAGTGAGAATCCTTCATTTCATTCTTTTTGGTTTTTAATACATTGATTTTTTTGTGTTTCAGTTTCTTCACTAACAAGGCTAGAGACAACAATTTATTTGGTGAAACCTTAAAGAAGTTGATAAACTCGCGATTAACCATAAATTTGAAATTACAAAATCATGAAATTACTGTGTAGCAAGGAAATTTGAGAAATCATTTGGACTCACCTTTAGGTAACCATCTAAAAACATTGTGAGTAGGAGATGTGTTTTTTTAAATGTGTGTGTTTTTTTTCTTACTAATTTTATGCTGGAAGATAAAGTAATGAAAAGAACAAAATAAAAAGAATCCTTTCCATTATTAAAGATTAGAGCCATTGCATTAAGACCTGAAAGGGATCTTAATCCTCATCTATCGAATCCAGTGTTTCACAACATTGTTTTAACCCAACACCTTTTTTAAATGACAAATATTTTCATAATATCTCCTTTATTAGCCTAAGATGAAATGCATAGATAATATAACCTGCATACACATGCATGATTTGGATTTAAATTGAATATAAAGTATAATATAAAAAATACAAAGAAAGTAATTTATAATACGATTTCTGTTTCAATGCATAAATGCTCAGACATAACGATTCTAGAAAATATAATCAAGCCGTAAATCAAGTGCTGGCATTTATAAGTAAAATCCCCATGAATGTGAAAGCTACAACTGACACAGGTGTGGTGTTTCCGCCACCTCTGGTGAATGATATTAATCTGTCTTCAATGTCTACTGTACCTGCAATCCTAAAACGTTTACTGTTACAATTATGTAAAAGTAGAAAACAGCTTTGCGTCCATATGTAAAATAGGTCAGGTTTTAGGTACAGATAGTTATACACAGGTTTAGTTTACCTACACTGGGTCATTCAAAAGCCATGAGGGACACAAAATAGTTTTTCCAACATTTTGCAAGAAGTCTAGGTTACCTGGCCTCTCTGCTCTCTAAAGACCAGGAATACCTCCCAGAGTATCCAGCACTAGGGGGCAATACCACACCTGCTGAGGGTCATTCCTTGATCGAGGCTCACAGCAAAGAAGTGACATTTCCTGGGTCACTAACTAATTAGTGCCCTCTTGTGCCAGTATTCTTTACACTGCTCTAGGTTACCAAGTTTTCACATATGTGTGTGTGTGTGTGTGTGTGTATATATATATATGTGTGTGTATATATATATATATATAGCTCATAAGACTTAGCCATATAGTATGTAATCTCATATCATTTTAAAAGTTAATTAGCATTAAATTCCATTATCTAACTTGGTTAATGATTACTCAGTGTAGGATATATCATCTATTCACACAATAAATGTTGTTTACCTTCAAGCACTATGCTAGGTGCTGGTAGTACAAAAAATCAGAGGTCAGCAAAACACTGTATCTGTCCTCATAGAGCAGAGTGCATCGTAGAGGAAGGAGAGATTTGATAATAAGACCTGTAAATACAATTTCTTAGATAAGGTTAAAACTGGTGATGAATACTGTGAAGGTGTTTATAAGATGTTATGAGAAAGTATAAGAGAGGAACTTAATTTTGATGCGTAGGGAAGAGGATAGACAGGGAAGACCTTTACAGGTTAAGAGAAGAAATATGCAGGGACCACAAGGTGGAAAAAAACCTTCTTAGAAGGCTTGTTAGTGTCAGGTCTGGTGAGCAAGAAGAGGAGCAGTGTAAGGTGAATTTAACAAGAGGCAAGGACCAGATCATCCAGGGCCTTTTACACCGTGGTAGGAAATGTAGATTGTATTCCATGTGAAAAGGAAAGCCTTTGAGGGAAAGAGGCATGATCTTTTTTTTTTTTTTAATGTGTATTTATTTTTGAGAAAGACAGCGCAAGTAGGGAAGGGGCAGAGAGAGAGGGAGACTGAGGATCCGAAGCAGGCTCCGCACTGACAGCAGAGAGCCTGATGCTGGGCTCAAACCCACAAACCGCGAGGTCATGACCTGAGCCAAGCTGGATGCTCAACTGACTGAGCCACCCAGGCACCCTGGAAAGAGGCGTGATCTGATTTACAGTTTTAAAAGATCATGCTATTGAATATCCATCACTGGGAAAGTTATTAATTTAAATTTTGTACTTCCATTCTCTAGAATATTACATAGCTATATAAAAAAGAGAAAGGAAAAGAATTCTATACTGACCTGTAAGAATGTCCATGTTGTATTGTTAGGTAAAGAATAAGTAAGGGGTCTGGCTGGCTCACTTGGTGGGACATGTGACTCTTGATCTCAGGGCTGTGAGTTCGAGGCCCACGTTGGATGTGGAGCCTACCTAAAGTAAATTTTTTTTCCAACTACAAAAGAATAAATTACAACATAATATATACAACAAATACAACATAATACAGTATAATGTAACCTATTTTCTTAGGAATAAAAAAGAATCAATCCAAAAATATTTGAATACATTTTCATTGAGCACAGAGAACGAATGGGAGGCTCCATACACATCAGATATTTAGAGTGTGATTGGTTACCTTGGGGGATTGCAACTGGAAAGTAGTGGAGGAAGAATATAACTTTTTCTTTATAAATTGCTGGATTGGCTTATTGTTAGGTATATGAATTAGCTGTAAACATTTTTATAAAGTAGAACACTGCTGTGTGGAGAATGGATAGGAGAAGAACAAGAACGGAAATGGAGCAACTAATTTAAAGAACAGTTCAGGTATCCAGGTGGCGGTTCTGATTGTGGTGGCAGTGAAGGCAGCAAACAGGTGATGAATTCAAGATCTACTTGGACTTGGTGATGCACTAGACAAGGGAAGTGTTCTCATAAATGGCTCTCAGATTTTCTGACCTGAATGGCCTTATAAATGGTGACTCTTTTGGTAAAGAGAAGAAGGATGAATATTGAAACAGCATCTGGAGAGAGATGTCCATCTAGATGGAGAGGTCTCCAGCTTCGTTGGAGAAACTATGGGATTTTAGGGAAATAACGATTATGCGTTTAAAATTGGCGAACTTAAAAATTGTGGCAGTTGTATTTTGTCCATCTTAGTGGTTTTTCTCTAATAGTGCTTATCTACTTGAGTTCCACCACAGCAGCAGTATATGTAAGTGTATATATATATAATATATATATTATACGTTATATTTATAATATATATATATTAAGTTGGGCTTATCTAGGCTGAAGGAGAATGAAAACTGGAAAGGGTTCGTTGGCAATCAGTGCTCTGGGTTGTTTCCAATTTTTTCAACCTTCATAAATTATTCATATGTGAATATTTTAAATAAATAAAATTTTCAAATTATTCTTGGAGTATAGTCTCAAATGTAGACCTACTGGGCCAAGGGAAATGATCAGTTTTATGACCCTTGTTATAGCCAGATTGTTTTAATATTAATGAATATCAATACCACTCTGTTTGGGGGGGCCTTTTTTCTAAAAACCCGTTTACTTTAGGTTTATCTTTTTTTCTTAGTTTTAATTATTTAGTGACAGGTTGAGTGCTAAATATTGAGTGTTGGCAGTGAGGAAAGCACTAAACTCCTCAAAGATCTTAGGCTTTAAAAGGGAAGACAAAAAAAACACAAGTAAACAAAGTAATAAGCAAATAAAACCCTACTTCTATGTTGCCAAAGCATTAGGAAGTAAAAGGAACAGAGTAATAGAACTATCAGGAGGGGATTTACTTTAGATTGCGCAGCCTCTCTAAAGAGATAACTTAATCTGAAAGTTAAAGGTTTAGAAGAGATGACTCATTTACAGAATGGCCCATGCCTGAGACCAGGAGGCAGGAATGAGTTTAGCATATTCCAGAAATGGAAAGTTAGCCAGTGATCTTAGATAGAACAGAGGAAGGCAGAGTAGTAGAAGATGAAGTTAGGAAAGAAGGCGAAATACAGATTAAATGGGGTTCTGCATAGAATTTGGGTTTTACTCTGAGTAGGAGACAATTAAACGGTTTAAAGCAGAGGAGTAACATAAATCAGTTTATCTTTTTGCAAGATCAGGGTGGCTGCCCAATGTAGAGAATGGATCAAAGATGCATGGCAACAGTACAAGTGGAGAGACCAGTTAGGAAGCTATTGCAGAAGTGCGGCCTGGAGATAATAAGTAGTTTAGACTAGGTCAGGGCTGGGACTAGGGTTAAGTGAGGGACACATTCACCTTGGGCAGAAAATTTAAGCAAGCACCAAAAGATGTAGTAATCAAGGTAAATAATATTTTGATATAATATGTTTAAATCAAAATGAATGCAAAAAAACCTCCACGATGGACAAAATATTAAAATATAAAATAAAGAGAAGATCCAACCCTAAATGGGCAAAACCCTGCCTCACTTCCCTCCCCCCTAATCCTGGCCCTGGTTCCAATAAAATTTTAGTTACCAAAATAGGTAGCTGGCTCACAGGCTGTAGTTGGCTGCCTCAGTTTTTTAATCTTTCATGGAAGAGGAAATACAAATGGCCCATTCATATTTACCCTATAACCCAACAGTTCCACTCCTGGAGGGGTGTGTGTACAAATGAGTGTGTATAAATCTGACACATGTAAGCCAGGAGACTTAACGGCAGCATTAGTTGCAATAACAAAAGCACTAGAAACAACCCAAATGTCAATCAATACTAGAATGGATAAGAGTAATTTAATACAGGCTAATACTATACAGCAATAACTAACTAACTAACTAACTAAATAAATAAAGGACTACAGCTACACATTTCAATTTCAAAGAATGATATCTTTTTTTAAGTAGGCTCCATGCCCAATGTGGGGCTTGAACCCACAGCCCTGATAATGAAGAGTCACAAGCTTTATGCCAGCCAGGTGCCCCTCAAAGAATGATTTTCAAAAACAAAATATAGGGCAAAGGAAGAAAGTCGCAGATGAATATATACAACCATTAACAATATGATACATTTTTATACAAAGTTCAGAAATAGAACTAAATAGTATTGCCCAGAGATACGTAGAGTTAAAATTACGAAGAAAATCAAGGAAATGGTTTTTTAAATCTTTTTAATGTTTATTTTTATTTTTGAGAGAGAGACACAGAGTGTGGTCAGGAGAGGAGCAGAGAGAGAGGGAGACAGAATCTGAAGCAGGCTCCAGGCTCTGAGCTGTCAACACAGAGCCCGATGTGGGGCTCAAACTCATGAACCGTAAGATCATGACCTGAGCCGAAGTCAGATGCTTAACCAGCTGAGCCACCCAGGCGCCCCTCAAGGAAATGTTTTATACAAGATTCAGCACTCAGTTATCTCTATGGGGAGAAAAAGGGCCATGATCTGGGAGGGTTATGCAGAGAACTTGGTGCTGGTCTGTTTCTTAATGGATCCTGTAAACACACAGGTATTCATGTTACTGTTATTTTTAGGAGATGCAAATACATTTTGTACCCTCTTGTGAGATGTGCTTCACAATGAAAACGATTATATTATTCAAGGACATACTCATCAAAGAATTGAATTAGTAGTCAAGTTGCCTCTCCTGAAAGACACTAATATTTTACAGACACTAATATCTTGCAACCATTCAAGAAGTAGATAATATCTCTCTTATTCAACTTTTCTTTTTCAACTTTTTCACTTACGGAGATAAATACAGTATAATTTACCATATTGACAGATTAAAAGAGAAAATACATACGATCATTCTAATAGATGCAGAAAAGCTTTCAGTAAAAGTCAATGCTCAATGATTAAAATTTACATTTTAGCAAACTAGGAATAAAAGGGAACTTCCTTAATCCACTAAAATCCTACAGCAAAAATTACACTTAATGGGGGACTTTCAAAAGCATTTTCTTTAAAACATGACAAGAATGTTCACCATTACCATAGTTACTATTTAGTGTCATGCTGGAGGGTCGAGCCAATGCAAAAAGATGTAAAAAGGAAACAAGAGATTCAACAGCTAGGGAGAAACAAAAAGCGCTCGTTACATCCTGATGTTGGGATTGTCAGTGTAGAAATGCCAGAGAATATATGAACAATGAAAACGAAAGAGAGTTCAGCAAAGTTTTTGGATGCATCATCAACATAAAAATCAATAGCATTCGTATGTATCAGCAATAACAACAGGAAACAATTTAAAAAATGCACATGACAAAAAATAGTAAAATTTGTTAAGTTTGGGTAATGGGTTTTTAGCAGCGCGGTGAGGATTTCTGGCTTTCAGTGACAGCGTGTGAGATGATTCTTACCAACCTTTACCTTCATTGTGCAAAACGGGCAGAGGCACACACACCACTTAGTGCTGTGTAGTGTAAAGGCAAAATAAGATGGGCAGAACATACTGCACATGCAACAAGGCATTGTTCCTCATTATCCCACATGGACACGTGCTTAATTTAAGCCTGGCATAAATACACTGGTACACCTTTACAAAGAAGTGGGGTGGGGGGGGGGATGGGGGTGGTCCCAGGACCACACTCCCATGATGTTTTAACTACCCATAGAGAATGGGATAGGGGAGCATCTAGGCAATTATGTATAAAGAGAACCTCCTGGGTGGAGAATGACCTGTGTCAGCAAAGAAAAGCTTCTGGAGCTCAGATTCTGATAACAGCCTTTTTATTTTGTGCGTTGCAGTAACGCTGATCTGTTGAGCCTGCTTCTTGCTAGGTCTTGTATGATTTGCTATGGCCACAAAAGTGCTGTGTAACTAACTGCACCCAAAATGCAGGGTCTTCAAAGAATTATCATTTGTTTTCTCTCAGGCAGCTGCAGGTCGGCTGAGGGGTCAGCATATCTAAAGTGGGCTCATCTGAATGGCTCTCCTTCAAGCTGCAAATCCAGCTGGGGTTGTCTCCTCTGTGGGTTCAGCTCAGGATTGCTTTCATGTGTGCTCATTCATTCTGGGGCCCAGGCTGAAGGGGCAGCAGCTTCCTGAGCAGAGTTCTTATGGGGGTGCAGGGATCCAGGAGAGCAAGCCCAAATATGCAACACATTTGAAGCTTCTCCTTGCACCTCTTTGGCAACGTCTCAGTAGTCAAAGCAAATCACATGACCAAGTTCAACTCCAAAGAGCTGGGAAGTAGACTCCTCTCGTGGAGGTTGGGTGGAGTTTATATTTGCTCAACAATAATCCAATCTACCACGGTACTGAAAGAGGGACCATCCAGATTTGTGTCTCTTCAGATTTGTACACTTCCTGGTTCTTGGGCGCTCTTTAAATATAAATCCTTTTATTCTTTCGCTAACGGCAATTAAAAAGAAGCTGGATAAATACCCGAAGCGTTTACTAAAAGGCATCAAAGTCCTAATAATATAGTTGGCCCTGACCTGGGAAAGAATTGGAACTTAAACAGATGAATTGAGTCCATTTCTGTCCAAGGGACAGTGGCTCGTGCAAAAAAAAAAAAAAAAAAGGTTTGTAAGGGACAAGTCTGCCTTTGGCCAATGGTCAAAGGTAAGTCTTTTGGGTGCTGAAGATAACCCCCTCCTTGTTGAATATGTTGAAAAACTGCTTTTACCCTGGGGCCATTTGCTAATTAATCTGAAGGGAACAACTGAAAAGTGGGGTGGCTTCATGGAACCTGGGGCTGAAGGAATAGGGGTTCGAATTCAACACATCTGAAGGTGGAGGCCTTCTGCGCTTGACTGGAACCCTGGAATTCCCTACTTGCAGAGGGTAGAGGTAGGCACTCTCCAGTGGGTCATGTAGATGACCCAGCCCTGACCTTGGCTGCTAGCACCGTAAGGTATTTGGTAGAAGGAAACAAATTCTCTGGAGAAAGCCTACATTACCCTAATTTTTAAATTATTCCTAAAAGTAATGTTTAAATGTCTAAGAGGGGCACCTGGCTGCCTCAGTTGGTGGAGCATGTGACTTTTGATCTCAGGGTTGTGAGTTCGAGCCCTACATTGGGTGTGGAGTCTACTTAAATTAAGGGGAAAAAAAAAGAAAAAAAATAGGGGCACCTGGGTGGCTCAGGCGTTTGAGTGTCTATTGGTTTAGGCTCAGGTGATGATCTTGTGATTCATGGGAACGAGCCCTGCATGGGCTCTGTGCTGAGCGTGGAGCCTGTTTGGGATTCTCTCTCTCTCTCTCTCTCTCTCTCTCTCTCTCTCTCTCTCTCTCTCTCTCTCTCTCCTCTCTCTTTCTCTTTCAGTCAGTAGAAAATGTCTAAGAAACGTGTCACCTGGGTGGCTCAGTCGGTTGAGCATCGGCTCTTGGTTTTTGCTCAGGTCATGATCTCATGGTTCATGCGTGGTTTCAGGCATCAGGCTCCGCGCTGACAGTGTGGAGCCTGCTCAAGTCAGCTTCTGAAGGACTTCAAACTTACAACAAGTACACAATCACATAATCCCCAGCACAGTCAAGATATAAAACAGTGTCCTCACCCTAATGAGCTTCCTTGCACCCCTTTGCAGTGAATTCTGTCTCCCTACCCTCAACCTCAAGCAGCCACTGATCTGCTTCTATCACTATCATTTTGCATTTTTCATATAAAGTGGAAAATTGATTTAAATGGTTTTGTTGATTTTTTTAAAAGAGTTATTTATTTCTGAGAGAGAGACAGAGTGCAAGCAGGGGAGGGGCAGAGAGAGAGGGAGACACAGAATCCAGGCTCCAGGCTCCAAGCTGTCAACACAGAGCCCGACACAGGGCTCGAACACGCGAACCGTGAGATCATGCCCTGAGCCCAAGTCGGACGCTGACTGAGCCACCCATGTGCCCCTTGTTTTGTTGATTTTGTTGCATGGAAGTTAAAGGGAATTTTATTAGATCTGCTTGAGACTGCTAACTTCATCCAAGAAGTACCCTAGGGAGAATCCTATTTGTGTCTACTGCTGGGATTCATACAAGTCTGACACCTCTAGGAGACAGGGACGGCCACCAGAAGTCTAACCTATAGAAGATCTCAAGAAATTTCCTGAGAGATGAATCTCCAGGGAAGAACCTGGGGTATAAAATTGTAACGAAACCTGAGTCATTGGAGGGCCAGGGGGTATACTGAGTCATGCTTGTTACTCAGATCTGTGTCCTGGTTCAGCCCTCTCCACAAACTCATATCTGAGTAATGTGGGCATCCAAGTGCAGTTGCGTGTGCTAGGAAGAGGAGGAAATGTGAACTATGAGTCAAATGTGAAAGAGCAGTTTCCCTAAAATCTCTGTGTGCCATTGGCATACAAGCGTCATGTCTCACACTCATTCATAAAGTGTGGTAGGCAAAGCACACTTGCCCAGAGTTCCGAGGACCTTTGGCGCTTTGAAAAATCCAGCATCGGGGCGCCTGGGTGGCGCAGTCGGTTAAGCGTCCGACTTCAGCCAGGTCACGATCTCGCGGTCCGGGAGTTCGAGCCCCGCGTCAGACTCTGGGCTGATGGCTCAGAGCCTGGAGCCTGTTTCCGATTCTGTGTCTCCCTCTCTCTCTGCCCCTTCCCCGTTCATGCTCTGTCTCTCTCTGTCCCCAAAATAAATAAACGTTGAAAAAAAAAATTTAAAAAAAAAAAAAGAAAAATCCAGCATCTCTGCCACGACCATGCTTACAGAGGGAGGGGATGGCAACCAGGGCAAGGGACAGCTTGGTGAGCACCAGCAGCGTGAAGGGCGCCTCCACACGGTTTGGCAGGCAGCAGAATCCTCCGCAGTTACTGCTGGAGGGGTCCAGGAAGTGGACAAGACAGCCCAACGATTAAGAATTTGGACTTCAGGGGCAACTGGATGGCTCAGGTCGTTAAGCACCCGACTTCGGCTCAGGTCATGACCTCTCTTTATTAGAGAAGATTGTGTGGGGGCGCCTGGGTGGCTTGGTCGGTTAAGCGTCCGACTTCGGCTCAGGTCATGATCTCACGGTCCTTGAGTTCGAGCCCCACGTCGGGCTCTGTGCTGACAGCTCAGAGCCTGGAGCCTGTTTCAGATTCTGTGTCTCCCTCTCGCTGACCCTCCCCTGTTCATGCTCTGTCTCTCTCTGTCTCAAAAATAAATAAACATTAAAAATATATATATTTTTTAAAAATTTAAATCTCTTTAACAAATTATGTGAAATGCTTAGATAGGAGAACAAGATGGTTGAGAAGAAATAACCTTAGCCCCAAGTGCACAGATTTTTCCAGCGTACAAAAGCCTTAAAGCTGGAAAAAGTACAGAATACAGACTACAAGTTTGAAATTATTAAGCTGAGGGGAAGGTCTTTGTCATGAAAACACAACAGAAAAAACAGGTTCAAATAGGTTGCCGAGAAACATGGCAAAGTGAGAGGTGGGCAAGGCAGGGCAAGGCAGTCACAATGGAACTAAGAGCAAGTATTGACTTAAAAAGAAATAATATCAATATCCAAAGGATGGCTACACAATGATGGGCCCAAATAGGGCCAACACAAAATCCATGGAAGCCTCTTTGCGAATATGATTCTGGATCTTGGCCTGTGACCAAACCTTCTCCTTCCAACTTGGGGGAGGATTAGACGGGAAGCTGGGGTCAACAAAGAGGGTAGCCAATTAATAGGCCACTGGTTTTGCCTGAGTTTCTGGACAGCTAAAGCCCAGGCATGTGACCTAGGCTCTGCAATGAGATGCTCTTTCCAGGACTTGACGAATGATGCAAGGAGGAAGAGTTAGCTGGCTGTTACCTGTGGCGGTATGCCAACAGGTGCAACAGGGCCATCTGAGCCATGCGAAACAATGGTGATAGATGTGATGCCTGCAACATTCGTCCCCTTAACCAGACTGCTCCAGTGGCCTGCCCCTTGGTTCCTTCCTGTTTTCTAAGCCTGTTCTCCATTTCCCAGCCAATTCTGTGAGTCATCCAATATCCTTCTAATAAATTCATTTTCCACTTAAGTTAGCCAGGGTCCATGGCTGTTCTTTGCATTCAAGAACCCCGATACAGTGAGCATGAAGAAAACATCCTCAGCTGGAGCCAGTGTCCAACGGAAACAAGGTCATCGGCAGAGACCCCGGAACTGGGACCCTACACGCGATAACCTCTAACATTGAACTATAGGTGTGGTCTCTTCAAGTAAGATCAGAAAAGGCAAAAGCAGGGCAAAGGTCCACTGGTTACACTGGTCTATGGGGGTTCTCTCTCTCTGTCTCCCCTCTCCCTTCTTTCTTTGAAAATTTTTTAATGTTTATTTATTTTAGAGAGAGAGAGCGCAAGACAGAGAATCCAGAGCGGGCTCCAGGCTTCAAGCTGTCAGCACAGAGCCAACATAGGGCTCGAACCCACAAACTGTGAGATCATGACCTGAACCAAAGTCAGATGCGTAACCAACTGAGCCACCTGGGTGCCCCTCCCCCCTCCCTTCTGATGAAGTTATCAGGGCTGTAGGAGGATAAATGTCTGAATGCTCTTCTCTCAGTGAAGGGGAGCAGGAGAAAGGAAAGGCAGAGAGTCAAAAGGAAACTGATGAAGCTATCCAGGTCAGAGCTGCAGATTCCAAACTCAGTTGTTTAAAGGGAGCTTGGTGGCAGGTGGCAAAATGTCTGAAACAGTATAACACCGTGGGCAGGCTGAATGATTCTCTGTGACACCAGGATAGAGGGACTTGAGCCTTGGCACTTCATTCATTAGTGATTTGCTTTGCTTTGCCTGGTACATCGCAGGTCCTCAATAGATATCTCTTGAATGAATAAAAGAATTGTTAAGGACTGGACATCCACCATTAGTTGGCTTAGTGGGGCACCCACTGTTGGTAGCATAGAGTGACACTGGGATTTCGAATGAGATCTGACTCTGAAGTCCAAATTCTTTTTTTTTTTAATTTTTTTAAACACGTATTTATTTTTGAGAGACAGACAGAGCATGAGTGGGGGAGGGGCAGAGAGAGAGTGGGACACAGAATCTGAAGCAGTCTCCAGGTTCTGAGCTGTCAGTACAGAGCCTGACTCGAGACTCGAACTCATGAATGGCAAGATCATGACCTGAGCCAAAAGTGGATGCTTAACAGACTGAGCCACCCCGATGCCCCAACACTTCACTTAATTCATAAACTATCCTACTCATAAAGAGAGTAAGTCATTCCCCAAAAATCTAGTTTTCTTTTTCGTGTTAGAAATCTCTGATTTCTGGTGCGCCTGGGTGGCTCCGTCGGTTAAGCGTCTGACTTCGGCTCAGGTCATGATCTGACGGTCAGTGAGTTCGAGCCCCGCGTCGGGCTCTGTGCTGACCGCTCAGAGCCTGGAGCCTGTTTCAGATTCTGTGTCTCCCTCTCTCTCTGCCCCTCCCCTGTTCATGCTCTGTCTCTCTCTGTCTCAGAAATGAATAAACGTTTTAAAAAATTTTTTTAATAAAAAAAATTTAAAAAAAAGAAATCTCTGATTTCTGTTATAGTTCATTATTCTCCTCAACTACTGGAGATTGAATTTTTTTCTTTTTTTAAATTTGGAAATAAGTACCCTAAAAAAGGGTTTCAAAGAACCTTCTGTTTCAGTGTTTGCCTAGTGTTATTTTCCCTCTAAAATATCTGTGATTTATATATGTTTAAGTATATTCTTTTCAGTATTATTTCTAATAGTAAAATGTAAGTCCTAACTGTCCAGTGATAGTAGGCAGGCTAAAGGTATTATGGCATCTTCATCTAACGGAAGCCTATACAGTCACATAAGTGAATGATACAGATCTGTATATTTATTCGTGTGGAGCCCCATCCATCATGTCTTGGTATGTGAAAAAAAACAGGGAAGAGAAGGTTATGTATGGTATATTATCGTCTGTGAAAAAAATGTATATGCAAAGAATATCTCCAGATGGATATACAAGAATCCAGTAATAGTGATTCCCTCTTGGGAAGGAATCTGTTGGCTTGGGGGGTAGGATGGGGTGGAGAGATTCTTTTCATTGTACACTCAATGTGGCACCAAAATAAAATAGATTCTTTCTACTGGGGGAAAATTCAGAGAAAAAGACAAAGACTATAATAATTTATAATGCATCTGGAAACCTTGAAAAACTACCCCATTTAAAGACTTTTGGTTTGTGGTTGAAATATTTTCTGATTTCTCCTCTGGGTTCAATTGCACAAAAAATTTGGGAAAACGGGCTTTTTGGTTTCACTTACTTTGTTTGGAGAGGCTGATCTGCATTTTTGAAGAGCCATTCTAGAACACAGGGATATCGAACTGTATCTTCCTGTCTATGTTACTCTCTCTTCAACAAGTATTTATGAGCACCTGCAGGGCCACAAGGCCCAGTCCTACCCATTGAAGGGGCCCATATGTTTCACACTCTGATGAGAATGAAGTGGGAGGAAATATACACCTGATCATGATAAGTCCATTGCTCAGAGCACTGTTCTGTGTGATTTTTCTCATTCCAAGTCCTTGAAATATCAGGAAAGAGACTGCCGAATAAACAGAAAAATCTGTATATGTTTAGGCACATTTATTTCCCAACTGTCCATTTTTTTTTCTCCCGGTATTCCAATAGGTATCAAATAGTTTTTAAGAAACAAGGATCCTATTTTCTTTTCTTTTTTTTTTTTAATTTTTTTTTCAATGTTCATTTATTTTTGGGACAGAGAGAGACAGAGCATGAACGGGGGAGGGGCAGAGAGAGAGGGAGACACAGAATCGGAAACAGGCTCCAGTCTCTGAGCCATCAGCCCAGAGTCTGACGCGGGGCTCGAACTCCCGGACCGCGAGATCGTGACCTGGCTGAAGTCGGACGCTTAACCGACTGCGCCACCCAGGCGCCCCAAGGATCCTATTTTCATGGCATAAGCTTTTATAGAACAAACCAAGTAAATAATAAGCTGTAAAAATGTCATAGTAGTCATTTCTGTTTAAACATTTAAATATGTATGTTTAATTGTATTTCAATATTTTTTCACAATTTACTTGGAATCTGAGGATATCAGCACAATAACGCTGCATGTTTAGAAATAAAATAAATCTTTTAGCCTTTTTTTTTTTTTTTTTCCTATTTGGCACTCTGCTGACATCTTGCCATGCTGTGAGAGAATTCAGTTATTTAATTCTTTTCCAAAGATTTGGACAACTATTTCCACCTTGAGACATTTGTAGAGACTAAATAAAAAGCAGAGTAACTGAGACAAATATCTGGTACTTCAGTCAGCCAAGTTGCAATTGTAATGTTCATCATCTTTCCACTGGAAGAGGCCAGTGAAAAATAACAAACCCAAGCCATAAAGGAAGCCATGAAGAAGCCACTAAGAAAACTGCTTGACCACAAAAGCCTAAGGAATAGCAATCCCAGATTATATAGTACATGCAAGTAGATGTTTCATTCATTCATTCATGTATTCATTCAGCCTAGTCATTAAGAGCACGGACTCTGAAGTCAGACAGCCTCGGTTACCATCTTGACTCATTGCTAGTCTGTGACTTTGTTCAACTTCTCTGTGCCTCAGTTTCCTTATCAATAATGTAGTATATGCCTCCTAGGATTTTTTTAATATTTGTTCTTTGGACGGTACCTGGTAAACACAGAAGAGCTTGTTAGATTAATAAGTATTTTTACAAGTATGCATTGAGCAACTATGATGGTGCAGGCGTTGAGCCAGGTGCTTGGGTTATGGTGGTAAATGAGCGAGTCACAGCATCTGCCTCCATACCTTTGAGACTATGGAGAAAGACAATTAAACAAGTGATTACAGAAAAGGTGAGGAGTTGGACAGGGGTTGTATAGGGTGTTATGAGAGCACATTGTGGAGGGACATCCCTAACTTAGGTCAAAGCAAAGTCTAGCTGTTCCTGGAAGGAGTTTTGCAGGCTTCAGAAGAGGCAGTGCAGGAAAGTGGTTAAGTGGCCCTGGGAAGTCCAGCTGTCTGGGTGTGTATCAGGCCTCCATCACTTACTGCTTGGGTGACCGTGAGCAACTTACCTTCTCTGTACCTCAGATTTCTCATCTATAAAATGGAAATCATAATCATATCTGCCTCTTAGAGGCAGGATTGAATTGAGTTTACATATCTAAAATATTAAACAGTACCTAGAATATGGTAAGCACTATATAAGTGTCTTAATAAGTATTACTTGAGTATTATGTACTATTACCTAATAGTTATTATCACATCATGAAAATAGGATTATAATATGATACTATTATTGTGGTCGATCTTTTATAGCTTTCTTCTTTAGCTTTACCTCCCTTTTCATCAGACAGGTGAAATTTTTAGAGCATTATGTTTTGCCTACATCTTCTGCCTGAATCAATTGTATAACTAAAAGCTTCCTCTCCACTTCCTTCCCTTTTAAGTCTAGCTTTCTTTTAGTATAGGTTGAAAGGGGACTTTAAAAATTCTGGAAGCTGGAGGGGTGCCGGGCTGGCTCAGTTTGTAGAGCATGTGACTCTTGATCTTGCGGTTGTGAATTCAAGCCCCACATTGGGTATAGAGTTTACTTAAAATAAAATAAAATTCTAGAAGCTGGAGCCATTATTCTAGTGGTTAGAGCAATTTTTCTAGTGGCTGGAGCTGGAGCCACATATTATCTGTGTGCACAGATAATACCAGCATGCCTTATAACTTGTTTGGGCTTTCCTCTTGAGGAAAGAGCACTGAACTTGTAGTCAGCAGACCTATGTTTTATGCTGAGCTGGGCCACTCTCTGGATGGTCTTGGGCAAGTCACTTAACTTGTCTGAGCTTCAGTTTCCTCAGCTGTTAAAATTGGAGAATAATTACTCATTTACCCACTTGGTGTAAGTACAGATGAGATAACGTATGAAGGAAGGAGGACTTCATAACCTGCAAAGATCCATCCAATTAAATACACCATTGATCTCACTTATATGTGGAATCTAAAATAGTCAAACTTGGGACTTATGGGTGGCTCAGCTGGTTAAGTGTCCAACTCTAGATTTCATGATCTTACAGTTGTGAGATCGAGTCCTCTGTCGGGCTCCATGCTGGGCATGAAACCTGCTTAAGATTCTCTCTCTCCCTCTGCCCCTCCCCACTTCTAAAAAAAATCAATAACGAAATAAGATAAAATAGTCAAACTCATAGAAGCAATGAGTAGAAGTGGTTGCTAGGGGTGGAAAGGGGGTGGAGTGATAGTCAAAGGGTACAGAGTTTCCATCATGTGAGATAAATAAGTTCTAGAAATCTGCTATATAACATAGTGCCTATAGCTAACGATTTGCAAAGAGGGTAGTTCTTAAGGATTCTTAACACACACACACACACACACACACAAATAACAATAATAATCATGATAAAGGAAGAGGATAGAAATTTTGGGAGGAGATGAATATGTTTATGACCTTGATGGTGGTAATGGTTTCACAGGTACATGCATGTGTAATGTATGTAATGTACATGTCAATCATACCTCAATAAAATAAAAAAAAAGTTAGAAATACAGCCAAATACAGGCAAATAGATGTGCATTTGACTCTTAAAATATTCGATCTAGTTTTCAGCACATCTGGCCGCTCTCATGGCACACTCCTGCTGCCCACTAAATCTGCAGCCATCTGCCCCAAAGCTTTGGCTACTTACCTCAGTTCCAGATCAATCTAGGAGCCTAACTAGGAGCCTTAAGTTGCGAAAGGGCTAGGACTGTAGCTATAAAGAAACTAAAATTGTTTTCTTCTCTTTCTCTTCTACTTCCTGAAAACCCTTGATCCACCCATTCAACAAAAGGAGTGGAGGTAAAAGGAGTTGTTCTTCCTGTCCCTTATCTGTATTTCTATGGTCCTTTATATCCATCTGTAGGACGTGGAGACAGTCACGGAGTATTGTGGTTAGGTGTTGATATATCTGGTACTCCTACACACCTCTTTTTAAATTTTTTTTTTCAACATTTTTATTTATTTTTGGGACAGAGAGAGACAGAGCATGAATGGGGGAGGGGCAGAGAGAGAGGGAGACACAGAATCGGAAACAGGCTCCAGGCTCTGAGCCATCAGCCCAGAGCCTGACGCAGGGCTCGAACTCACGGACCGCGAGATCGTGACCTGGCTGAAGTCGGACGCTTAACCGACTGCGCCACCCAGGCGCCCCTACACACCTCTTTTTAAGAGAATTATTTTTCATGGTGGGTTCTCAGTAAATGTTTGTTGGATTGAATTTACCTGAATAGAATGTAATATAATTGAAGCTATTCAGAGCTCAGAGCGCATTTCACACACACAGATCAAGTGATTAATTCAAAAAGAGTTTCAAGAGGGTTAAAAATAGAAATCTGGATCCAGGCAGTTTTGTTCAGAAAATGTTGGAGGGGGTAAAATAGCTCTGGCTGCAGGCTAGGGTCTTTGTTATGAGAAAAATGCAAATACGAAGAATTGCAAAACACCACCAGGAAAATGTCTGGGTATTTTTGAACCTTTGGCAGAGATGAATTTCTGTCTGGAATACACTTCCTTCCCTTCCCTCACGTCTCTAATCTTAGTCACGGCTTAACCCAGGAGCACATAATAAATAAGCAAAATTTATAGAAAGTTTTTTTCTAAGTCCTGTTGCCTTGAAATTATGACCTAGCAATTTCTTCCCGCACCAATAATTCTGAAGTTAACATGGAGAATACCAATGTGTAAACTGCACGTCCTGGCTTTTCCACCACAGTTCTGATGTAAAAGACTGTCTGCCGGTGTCAGACTTGACTCGTTTTTGGCTCATGGTCATGGAGGTCCTACAATACATAGCTTATCTATGTGAGAAAACTACTATACAACATTAGTGTAAAGGCATTATGCTTTATTTAATTTTGTTTTTAAAAATAACGGGGCGCCTGGGTGGCTCGGTCGGTTAAGCGTCCGACTTCGGCTTAGGTCATGATCTCACGGTCTGTGAGTTCGAGCCCCGAGTCGGGCTCTGTGCTGACAGCTCAGAGCCTGGAGCCTGTTTCCAATTCTGTGTCTCCCTCTCTCTCTGCCCCTCCCCTGTTCATGCTCTGTCTCTCTCTGTCTCAAAAATAAATAAACGTTAAAAAAAAAAATTTAAAAAAATAGGGTAGGAAGGAGTATTTGGATCCTTAAAGAAATTTATTTGAACAAACTCCTGAACTTCACCAGGAGTAAAAAAAAAAAAAAAAAGTAAGTAAGTAAAAATTAGTTACCATTTAAAAATAAATCTTCCTAATAATATATATTTTAAAATAATAATATTTAATGTTGGTGAAGGTTGGAGAATCAGGTACCTTCTCTGGCAGAAATATAAAGTCTTTTTTTTTTTTTTATGTTTGTTTATTTTGAGAGAGAGACAGAAAGAGAGAGCATGAGAGGGGGGAAGGGCAGAGAGAGAGGGAGACACAGAATTTTAAGCAGGCTCCAGGCTCTGAGCTGTCAGCACAGAGCCCGATGCGGGGCTCAAACCCATGGACCACGAGATCATGACCTGAGCCAAAATCAAGAGTTGGATGCTTAACCGACTGAGCCACCCAGGTGCCCCAGAAATGTAAAGTCTTTAAAACAATTTTGCAGTATCTATTGAAATTATTAAAAATTCATGTGTATGAAATTAATGTTACTTCTAATAAACTTTTCTAAAGAATGTGGACAATGATTCATACGTAAAGTTGTTCCCTGAAGTATTTATAGCTGTAACACTGAAAAATTAGAAGAAATCTAAATATTCACTATTAAGAGTTCAGCTACCTACATTTAGGACCATACACTGAGTATGTTGGCTTTTGATATCTTAGCACATAAAGTCCTCTGAATGAAATAACAAAGTTGCAAATTCTGATTTTGAAGAATATTTAATGATGAAGGTAATGCTCATAATATTCTTGTGAAAAACATAAGAAATGAATGTATGTTTTTAATTTATGTTAATATCTACATGTCCAACTGAAATCAAGGTCTCACCTGTGGGATTATGGCTAATTTCAGTTTTTATTCTTTGCACCATTCTGTGTTTTCTAAATGCTCTGTAATGAGCATGGGTTAGTGTTATAATCAGAAAAAGATCATTAAAAATTATGGAGGCTCAGTGAACCTCAAAATATTACACATAGCTAGATGTGGCGAATGAGGGCGTCAGAAGTCTGTCAAAGAAATTCTTGCTTGGAAACAGCATCACAGAAGGTCGAAGGATGAGATTTCACCTTTGCTGGTTGCAGTCCAGAAAATATTTAAGTGCTGAGAACTCAGTAAGCCAAGGTCATGGAAGAATTAGGTTTGAGGATGCTTCAAAGGACTGAGAACTTCTCTGACTAGCAGAAGAGATGGTCACAGAAGAGATCACCAAGCGTTTAAGGAGGGTGTTAATGAAAGCTAATAGCTCTATAGTCACACAGCAAGGTAGAACACTGTCTCCTAGAAAGATCGGCCAGCCACCAGACAGGCCCTCCACCTCTGCCCAGGAAGGTGGAAATTAAGTAATTAATTATTCTCATTCTTATCCATTTTATTTGTTTATCCAAGATATTAAGCACCTCTTAAGTGGTGGGCACTGTGCAAGTCCCAGGGAATACATTGGTGAATAATATACACGAAACCATACTTGTGGCTGAACAAGTTGGGTTTATTAACTCATTGCTGCAAAGGAGACCACACCATGTGGAAACGTGGGGCATTTCAGTACGAGGGTGTTCGAAAGGACTCATAGGATTTGGGGTTAGGGTAGGTAATTTGGGGAAAGGTTCCAGGAAACAGGTTTAGTCTGTACAAGAGGCGGTGATTCTGTGATTGGACATATCAGTAAATCTTATTTATATGGAGGCTATAGGTGTAATCAGGAAAGAAGTTGCAGTCACTCATATTAGCTGGAGGGAAGATATTTGGTATTTTGTAGCTTGGAGAATGTTAAGGTTTTCTGTGCTCAGATACGATTATGAGTGATCTTGTTTTGGTCATGATTTATCATGGTCACAAAGTGCCCTTGTCTCATGTTGATGTTGTGTGATATTGTGATCTTGTTTGTGTTCCACAGGGAGACATCAAGTCCTAGCTGTGAGTGCCAGGCCAGCTCATAGCAACACCAAGGCCTAAGTGATTATATCAGGTCAGTTCCTGGATATCAGGGGACTGCTGTTCTCTTTCTCACAAATAAGTAAATGTAGAACTTCAGATTACGCCTAGTGGTATAAAAATTAAATAGGATCCAGTGGTAGAGAATCAAGGGTGGGATGGGATCCATTTGAACAAGTTGGTTGAAGAAAGCTTCTTAGGAAATTATGTTCCAGTCAAGACCTGAAGCATGTTATGTTTGCTTATGTATATGTGGATCCTGGATCATGACGTAAAATGTATTTCTTATTGTGAGTTGCCATAAAAAAAGGGAGGGGGAAGCCATTGGATGAAGATAACACGGGTAAAAGTGAGAAGAGATTAGGTCTAGCTTATACAAAACCTTATTATAGGCAAAGAGTTTCCGTTTTAAGTATTGGGTTGATCAGCGTAAAATCACTGATTTTCATTTTAACTAACGATTTCACTTGGTTCAACTTAATACAATGACATGCCGTTAAAGGTTTTAGGCAGGAAAATACCAAGACTGGATTTACGTGGCTGCTGGGTGAAGGGTAAAAGGCAGGCAGGTGAGGAGGGCAGGGGAAAGGCCAGTAAGGATGTCATTGCTTTGATACAATCCTGTTCTGGTACTCAGTCTCCAGACTGGCTGGCTTGGAAATCTGTTTTATTAATTACCCATTGGAGTGAGGGTGGTAGGGAATTGACTCATGCTTAACAAGAATTCACAAGAGATTGACAATAGTAAAATCGAAATGCTAGTTCATTAATCTACAGTGAGAAATAAAACTATCAAGCCATTGAATGTTTGTATTCACTGATTAAAGCCATCTCTTATGAAGGCAGCTAAATAGAAATAAACAGATTGTTTGCTAGGATTGCAGGAAATCAGAGCATGGGGAATTAGAGAGAGCCACTGCTAACAAACTTTGTGTACATGACGTCTAGTTGGAAATACACTTTGTACGAAGACCTAGGTACACTACACAAAATTGAGCTGAACCAAAATTTTTACAAATCAGAACATCCCTTATTGTTTGTCAGACGCTGATATTTCGGTATATTCTATTTTTCATTTCTTTTCTTTTTTCTTTCTTTTTTAGCTAAAGAAGTTGAGGAATAGGCCCAATAAATTGATTTCAGGGTCCACTCATGGGTCACGAGTTGCAGTTTGAAAATCCCAGTCCGTTCGTGTTAATGCTAATTGGCATCACACTGTGATCATCCGGGTTGGGATGGTTCCCTAAAAGTAGTACCCCTAGACTCAGCGTGAGGCTGCAGGCTGCCCTCTGCAACAACTTCCTGACTTTCATATTTCACAGCCTGGGGCCATCTCCCCAGGCTCTGTTCCCTGTTAACAGAGGGGGGCTTCCATTGCAACAGATCTGTCAGCTCGGAATTGGTTTCCAGGTCTCTACCCATCTCCCAGGTAATGAGCGGCATCCGCTTGAACTGCCTCCGTTCTCAGCCTTGTCTTTACCCTTCTGAGCATCATGGCCCTTCCCACGCTGGCTGGGACAGAGGCAGAGGGTAAGCCACCTGCCCAGCTAACCGGCCACTGTCCAGTTTAACTGGGCTACTCAGCTCCATATTTCAGAGTCAGCAAGTTGAGGTTAGATAGAAGAACACAGTTCCACCTCCAGCCGGAAGGACTGATTGGAGCAGCTGAGGACTCGGCAATTAGAGTCATGATTCAAAGTACCCAGGAGACAGTAGGCCTGCTGTGGCCCCTGCAAGCAAGGTTTCACCCTGGACAGTCTCCACTTGCTGCTGATACAGGCTTCCTACCTGAACAGCAAATAGATGCTCCTCAGAACTCCATCAGGTCACCAATCCATGAGCAGGTTAGGGGTGGGGGTGCTGCTGAAATGAATCGGAGGTCAAGAAAACTAAGATGGCCTATTGGGGAAGTGACCCTCTAGGGAGGCCTAGATTCAGGGGTCATTTTAACCTCTTTTGGTTAGGCCTAAGTGGAAATGTCTGCATAACTGAAAGCGCCTGGGTGGGTCATTCAGTTAAGCATCCAACTCTTGGTTTCGGTTCAGGTTATGATCTCATGGTTCATGGTTTGTGAGTTCGAGCCCCGCATCTCCCACTCTCAAAATAAATGAATGAACTTAAAAAAACACACACACACTACAAAAAGGGAAGCAAACGTTTTGTGAAATTGTGCCTAATAAAATAGTAACAAGATAATAAAATGTCCTAGATTTGGGGAATCAGGTTAAAAAACGGTCATTGTTGGGATGCCAACAATGTGGCTCAGTGGGTTCAGCATCATACTCTTGATTTCAGCTTAGGTCATGATCTCACAGTTCCTGAGTTCGAGCCCCACGTCAGGCTCTGTGCTGTCATCTCAAAGCCCGCCTCAGATCCTCTGTCTCCCTCTCTCTCTGCCCCTCCCCTACTCGTGTGTGCTTGCACGTGCTCCTTCTCTTTCTCTCTCTCAAAAATAAATAAACATTAAAAAAAAAATGGTTTTCGGGGCGCCTGGGTGGCGCAGTCGGTTAAGCGTCCGACTTCAGCCAGGTCACGATCTCGCGGTCCGGGAGTTCGAGCCCCGCGTCAGGCTCTGGGCTGATGGCTCAGAGCCTGGAGCCTGTTTCCGATTCTGTGTCTCCCTCTCTCTCTGCCCCTCCCCCGTTCATGCTCTGTCTCTCTCTGTCCCAAAAATAAATAAACGTTGAAAAAAAAAATGGTTTTCCTTGTAGATTTACAATTCATTCATTCAGCTGTTCCATTGAGCCAGGCACTTCAGCGAGTTGCTTCAAGTTAGCTGGAGAGGCAGTTGGTCTCCACCCTTAAACTCCTTAGTGAGTTAGCCTTTAAACAATTAATTTGCCAAATAATTAATCTGAGAGTGAAATTAATAACGATCATAAGCTAAAATAGTGACTACGCTGTTGGCATGAAACGGTCATTTGCAAGCAACCCTGTCTTGGTCCGTTCAGGCTGTCGTAGCAAAATAGGAGAGACTGACTGACTCACAAACAGCCAAAATATATTTCTCACAGTTCTGGAGGACGGAATGCCAAGATCAGGGTGTCAGCATGGTCAGGTGAGGGCCCTCTCCCAGGATGCATACTTTTCATTGCATCCTCCTCTCGTGGAATGGGTGTGCTAGCTCTCTGGAGCTGCTTTCGTAAGGGTATTAATCTCATTCACCTCCTAATACCATCATATTGGAGATTAGGACTTCAGTCTCTGAATTTGGGGGGAAACAAACATGAAGATCATAGCACATCCTAAGAGAGTGCAAATGTGTTATAGACATTGGACGACTGGGGCGCCTGGGTGGCTCAGTCAGTTAAGCATCCGGCTCTTGACTTTGGCTCAGGTCATGATCTCACAGTTTGTAGGTTTGAGCCCCACGTGAGGCTCTGTGCTGGCAGTGCGGAACCTGCCTGGGATTCTCTCTCTCTCTCCATCTCTCTCTGCGCTTCTCCCACAGGTGTGCTCTGTCTCTATCAAACTTAATTAAATAAATTTTTAAAAAATAAAAGAAATTGGAAGACCAAGCCCGATCCAGAGATAAGAGTGTGTCCCAAGCTCATCGCGAGGTTGCTGGTTGGACGCATTCTGGAAAAAATGGAAACCAAAATAAGGCAAAAATGTGTTGACAGAGCCATTTGGCTTCTTGGGGAAAGAAGAGCAAAAGACCGAGATTTGTGACCAGTGTTCTGTGGAAAGAGGACTTGGGCTAGCCTGTCCAAAGATTTCTGCTGGCTTAGTAGCATCTGGGGGTAAACACATTAGAATTCTCTTTGCCACTTACTCGCCTTATAAAATAAAATTAGTAAGAGTCCCTCTGTGATCGAAAAGAAACTACTAAAATTGAATCTTTAAAGCCCATTTGGTCATGATGTATTATCCTTTCTATATATTGCTGAATGTGTTTCGCTGTTTTTAGTGGTTTATCCTATTAAGGATTTTGGTATCTATGTTCACAAGTAATATTGGCCTGTAGTTTTCTTATAACTTCTTTGACTTTATCAGGTTAAAAACAGCCTCCTAAAATAAACTGGGAAGTTTTTACTCCTTTGTTTTCTCTAAGATTTTGTATAGGGTTGTTATTTCTTAAGCATTTGCTAACACCTTCGCCAAATAAGCTATAGAAGCCTAGAATGAATTTTCTTTGTAAAATGGTTCATCATTACCAGTTCAATTTTATCAGCGGATAGGAAGGCTATGTCGGTTTTCTAGTTTGGCAACTTTTGTCTGTTAGGGAAATTGACCATTTCATTTAAGCTGTCAAACATATTGACATGCAGTTGATAGTATTCCCTTGCTATCTTTTAATGTTTTTTTAAAATTTATTTATTTTGAGAGAGAGAGGGTATAAATGGGGGAGGGACACAGAGAGAGAGGGGGTGGTGGGACAGAGGATCCAAAATGGGCTCTGTGCTGACAGGCTGACAGTAGCGAACCCCATGTGAAGCTCGAACTCATGGACCACAAGCCCAGGCCATGGCCTGGGCTGAAGTCAGACTCTCAACTGACTGAACCACCCAGGGGCTTGCCCTTGCTGTCTTTTAAATGCATGTAGCATCTGAAGTGATGTTTCCTCCTTCTTGATATTGGCAATTTGTGTTTTTCTTCCTTTTTTACTTGATCAATCAAGGTAAAGGTTTATCAATTTTTTCCCTAAGAACAAATGATTGATTTCATTGACTTTCTCTTTCTTTTCCCATTTTCTATTTGATTGATTTCCATTTATTTATTGTTTTCTTCTTCCACACGCATCTAATTAGCTTTGCTTTTCCAAGAGGTACAATTTTCATTCAATTTGACATTTTTTCTAATTTTCTTGTGATTTTTTTTCTTGGAACCTCCTCGATATTCTTTCTGTCTCAATCTAACTCTGCCTTGTGTACCAACTTTTTTCTCCTGTATAGTCAGTCATTAAACAAATATTTATTGATCAGCTACTATGGGATATTATGTACTGTTCTAGGTACATAATGACATAGAATTGTATACTTAAAAATGGTTAACTTTAGGTTATGTATATGTATTCACAATAAAAAAAAAATGAGTATCCAGCCTTGCTCTAGGTACTACGAAGTTGTAATTTCAGAAACTAAAAAGCAACAATATTTAAATTCTAGATAGTACCTTTAAAAAATTTTTTTAAGTTTTTATTTATTTATATTTTTGAGAAAGAGACACAGAGAGAGAGCCAGGGAAGGGCAAAGAGAGAGGGGCAGAGAGAGACTCCCAAGCAGACTCCGCACTGTCAGCACAGAACTGGATGCGGGCCTCGAACCCATGAACCGCGAGATCATGGCCTGAGCTGAAACTGAGAGCTGGATGTTTAACTGAGCCATCCAGGTGCCCCAGTAGTTGTTTTTTTTTTTTCCTTAAATTACATTTTAAAAATGATTAGCTTGCTTTGGGATTGTCTTACTTATGGCTGGAGAGTGAAATCTTAAAATCACCGTAAATTAAATTCTGACTTCCTGCAGACACATCAATTTTATATCTAATTTTAAGAGCGTTTAGTCTTATTACCACTTATGTGCTTATTAAATGTGCAATTTGATATGTATAGGGTTTTGTGCCATGGTTGAGTTAATACTGTGGGAGCCTCATTAATAGAATTCACTGATGCTAGGGGAGCCTGGGTGGCTTAGTCGGTTAAGCATCGGACTTTGGCTTAGGTCATGATCTCACAGTTGGTGAGTTTGAGCCCCACATCAGGCTCTGTGCTGACAGCTCAGAGCCTGGAGCCTGCTTCGGATTCTGTGTCTCCCCCACTCTCTGCCCAACCTGCCTTTGCGCTCTGTCTCTATCTCTCAAAAATGAATAAATGTTAAAAAAAAATTTTTTTAAAGAATACACTGATGCTACCCTATTGTTATCACTGCATTCATGTATCTTTATCTGACACTCTTACTCCATGGTTCCTTTTTCTTTTCTTTAATTCCCACATCTTACCCTCATTCTTCTTTAATCTGATTGTCCTATTATTACAGCTGAATGTCTTTTAAGTGTTTTTTGCTAAATCCATACATTATTTCACTGAATCTTCACAGCATTCCAAGGAAAGTATTATATGTTTTAATAGGTGAGAAAACTGAGGCTGAGAGAGGTTGAAATAACTTGCTTGCTATCCCATGATAAAGCAGAAATCTAGATTCCAAGCAACCTGTCTTAAAAGTCTCTCCTCAGGGTGCCTAGGTGACTTGGTTGGATGAATGTCCGACTCTTGATTTCAGCTCGGTCATGATCCCAGGGTCGTGGGATCAAGCCCCACACTGGGCTCCACGTTCAGCGTGGGAATCTCTTTGCCTCTCTTCCCTACTTGGGCACTCTGTCTCTTTCGCTTATGCAAAAATAAAAAATAAAAGTAAAATTTAAAAAAAACATTAAAAAAAAAGTCTCTCCTCCACTCCACCAGCATGCTGTACCTTACATTGTTTATCAGTCTCTTCCTTGAATCTCAACTCTGCCAGGAAGTGGGAAGAGAAGATACAAAATACCCATCACTGAAGAACATCCTTAAACCAAATGGAAGCGGAGAAACGACCCACACAACAGCCTCATGTTAGTCTGGAATTTTCTCTGAAGTCCCCTTTTTCAAATTTATTTCGTTTTCATTTGTCTGCACTAGGGAACATTTCCTATTGTCCTTTGTTTCTGAGGCCACATCGCATCCTGAACAGTGCAGTGGTTTATTTCAATTAATGGTTTCTTGTTTCTTGTACATAGTTTCTCTTGGAGTGTTCTTCTGATGGGAAGAATGCTGTGTTCTGTCATCTCACTCAGACAGAATTCTGCTTTCCTCAGTAATTCCCCACTCTCCTCACACACTTGTGCCCTCCTAATTCCCAGAGTACAATCCAGACTCCTTTTCATCAGGTTAAGGGGCGCCTGGGTGACTCAGTAGGTTAAGTGACCGAATTCAGCTCAGATCATGATCTCATGGCTCATGAGTTCGAGCCCCGCATCGAGCACCGTTCTGACAGCTCAGAACCTGGAAACTGCTTTGGAGTCTATGTCTCCCTCTCTCTCTCTGCCCCTCTCCTGCTTGTGCTCTCTCTTTCTCTCAAAAAAAGAAAAAAAAAAAAGAATAAACTTGAAAGAAAAAAAGATCTACCCTCTTAGCAAATTTCAATTACACAACATCTTTAAGAAAACAAACAAACAACAAATACCACACTTCCCCATCAGTACTTTTACTACTCATTTTCCTGTTCTGTGTCATGCACCTTCTGTCACACGTGCCAATAGGAAAACTTCTCAAGGAGACTCAACCAGCCAATCCCTTAGCTGGAGCCCTGGTGCTCCTCATAAAAGGAAATATGGAGTACCGTATCCCCTTCAGGTCTGTGTTGTAGTCTATATATCAGGTAAAGAGGGTTCTTGCTTTCTTATCCTAGAGTTTTCAGGGGCTTGCAAGAGAGATGGTGGCTCATGAAGCTGTCTTCAAGGAGCCCACAGTATAGTCTGGTAATGGGTATGAGACAGTGACTTGACCTTTCCTCACCCTCAGTCTTTCAGCACATGTATATTGGGTACCTACTGAGTACCTCTACTCTTCTGTGTTCCAGAAGGACAGCCAGACAAAGTTGGGGCAACTCCTAATACGTTCTGGAAGAACACAGGAGGGCATTTAATCTAGCCTCAGGTAAGAGTGGGGTGGGGTGAAGGTGATTTCCTGAGAGGACTAACCAGCTGAGGGGGCCAAAGAGGAGAGGGCCAACGAAGATTCAGAGGGAGGGAAGATGTGATACAGCAGCCAGAGGGAATGACCCATGAAGAAAGGGGCTGGGTAAAGGGTCTTGGGGAGCTGGAGCTGAGAATGTATGTCTACTTAAGTCGCTGCAGCAGTCACTGAAGAAGAGAGCCTGAGTAGAGGTGAGATGAAATTGAAGAGGGCGGTAGGAGCCAGATCATGAAGAGCCTGGTAGGCCGTTCTGAGAAGTAGACTTCCCCTCGGGTCAGGGACGAGGATGTGAAGGTGTGTTGGGGAGAGGATGAAGTGATCCCTCTGGTTACAGTGTGGAAGGTAAGTTGGAAGTAAGTGGGACCAGAGGCAGGACGACCAGTCAGGAGGCTACTGGGATAATGCAGCCTAGGAAGGGGAAGCTCTTCACAAATCTATTTGCTGCATTGTAGTTGGTGTATCTCTAGGGGAAAATCTAGTGCAAATTTGTTTCCTATTCCACCAGAGACCATCAGTGCTCCAAAACCCATGGTTCCTCATCTGCAAACCAGTATCTGGCCACGGACTGGAGTCAACACATAGTGATGAATCTGTCATGTGTCGGGTCCTCCACTGGGCGGGGTATGGAAAATCACAGAGCTTGAAACTCATCTATATATTTTTTTTTAATTTTTTTTAACGTTTATTTATTTTTGAGACAGAGAGAGACAGAGCATGAATGGAGGAGGGTCAGAGAGAGAAGGAGACACAGAATCTGAAACAGGCTCCAGGCTCTGAGCAGTCAGCACAGAGCCCGACGCGGGGCTCGAACTCACATACCGCGAGATCGTGACCTGAGCCGAAGTCGGGGGCTTAACCGACTGAGCCACCCAGGCGCCCCTCATCTATATTTCTAAGCCTTGTCCAGAGAAGTTGTTGCAGCCCAGTAAATACTAAACCCTTGCCACTTTTTCACTGATCTGTTCCCCCCATTTCCCACCCCCATACACTTTCAAGATCATACAAAATCCTATCAAGTGCTACCTCCTTCATGTAATTTTACCTAATTTTCATTTTCCAGAGTCCAAATAAGAGATAACTGTCCTTATTTTAAGATCTCAAAGCACTTAGTGTATACATTTAAAACTCAACTAGTTGGGACACTGAGGGACGTGACAAGTAGATCAGTTTAACTGGGGCACAGGGACGCCTGGGTGGCTGTCAGTTAAGCCATCCGACTTCGGCTCAGGTCATCATCTCATGGTTCGTGAGTTCAAGCTCCGAATCGGGTTCTTTACTGTCCTTGTGGAGCCTGCTTCCGATCCTCTGTCTCCCTCTCTCTGCTCCTCCCCACCATTAAAAATTTTTTTTTTAACTGGGACACAGTCCTTACCCCAACCCCAAAGAAACCACATTGTTTACTCACTGCATGCCTCCACTTTTGCAGTGGGTTTTTTTAAAAAGATTTTATTTTATTTTTTGAGTAATCTGTACACCCGATGTGGGGCTTAAACTCACAACCCAAGCGAGATCAAGAGCTGAATGTTCTACTGACTCACCAGCCGGGCACCCCTGCAGTGCACTTTTGGTTAAACTGGTTTTTAGTCATTTACTGTGCCTCCCTTTAGCATTTATTTTGCCTTAGAAATAGTTTATTTTTATTTTACGATTTTAATTTAATTGTATTATTTTTAAAGTTTATTTCTTTCGAGAGAGACAGAGACAGCACGAGTGGGGAAGGGGCAGAGAGAGAGAGGGCGAGAGAATCCCAAACGAGCTCCTCACTGTCGGCACAGTTTGACAAGGGGCTCAAACTCATGAAGCTGAAATTACGACCTGAGCCAAAACCAAGTTGCTTCACCAACTGAGCCACCCCGGTGCCCCATCATTTTTTTTTTTTTTAATTTGAGAGAGAGAGAGAGAGAGAGAGAGAGAGAATCCCAAGCAGGCTCCATCCTCAGCATGGAGCCCGACATGGGCCTCAATCCCACGACCCTGGGATCATGAGCTGAGCTGAAATCAAGAGTCAGATGCTCAACCGATTGAGCCACCCAGGTGCCCCCAAAAGCTCATACTTTGAATGGATGAGTGTATAATTCATTTTCTCTCTGTCACTGCTCCCCTACTCCCCCAGGTCTTCCCTCCTCTCTGTCTTTCCCATCTGTGTCTCCTCTTCTAGCTTCTGTCTGTTTGCCCTTCTCTCACCCTACTTGGCATTTCAGGGCCAGCTCCGAAATCAAGAGTGAGACACGCAACCAGTCGGGCCACCCGGGCACCCACCCCTGTGCCAGGCACATTCTGAACACTTTACAAATAAGCTTGTTGAAAACTTGGGGTGCCTGGGTGGCTCAGTCGGTTAAGCATCCGACTTCGGCTCAGGTCACGATCTTGCAGTTTGTGGGTTCGAGCCCCGCGTCGGGCTCTGTGCTGACAGCTCGGGGCCTGGAGCCTGCTTCAGATTCTGTGTCTCTTTCTCTCTCTGCCCCTTCCCCACTTGTGCTCTGTCTCTCTTTATCAAAAATAAATAAAATATTTAAAAAAAAAAAGAAAACTCTTCAGTGAGGTTACTAATATTATCATCCCCATTTAGAGTTGGGAAAACTGATTCAATAAGGAGGGCTTCACAGGTCAGTGAGGGAAACCGAACTTGAGGCCAAGAAACCTGGCTCTAGGGTCTGTACTATTAACCACAATTATATGTGCCTTCTTTTTATTCCGGTAGGTCACAGAAGCATGAGGCTCTGCAAATCATCTTTTTCTGAATTGTAACTGCAAGCCAGAGATGTGGCAGGCGCAGGGAACCTAAATATAAGAAGACACAGTTGTTGCTCTCTAGGAGTAAATCAGTTGTGTATTGAACATAACAAACCATAAAAGTGGAGCTTAAAACAATAGCTGTTCACTTACAATTCTGGAATCTGTGCTGGGCTCACTGACCCTGTTGCAGTCAGCTGGTGGCTCAGGTAGGACTGGAGGAACCAAGATGGCCTTATTTGCATCTGGCGTCTCAGTGGGGATAACAGGAACAGGTGGAGGCTGGCTCGGCTTCTCTACTCTCTCCACTCGTGGTCTTTCATTCTCAAGGAAGAGAGTTCAGCTCTCCGTACGTGATGTTCAGGGCACCAAAAGAGGAAAAGTTGAAGCAGCAACACCTCTTAAATCCTTGGAACTTGCCCAACTTCACTTCCACTGCATTTTTTTGGCCCAAGCAACTCTTAAGGCCCACCCAGATTCGGTTTGGCAGATGATTACACACTAGCTTGAATTCAGGGATGTGTGATTCATTGGGGGCCTTTTAGTAACCATCTTCCGCAAGGAGCTAACAGTTTTAGTGGAGAGACAATCGTCATAGCACATCAGACTATGATAGGGGTGGTTAAGAGTGCAATACGGATGTAGGGAAAGAAACCCCTAGATTCGTTGGTGGAATCAAAGGTAGCACAGGGAAGCAGAATTAACACAGGCCCTCAGCTTTGGAAGATGGATTATATTTGGGAAGTTAATTTAGTGGGTGGTCAAAGGATAGGGAAGGAAGGGCATTCCAAACATATAGAACAGCAGGTGCAAAGATATTCCTATGTGGTACAAGGAAGCATGGTCTATTGGGAAATAGAAAATAGTTCAGAATGATCAGCAAAAAGAGCTTGAGGAAGAGTGAGGATGAGGAGGTTGAAGAAGGAGGCTGAATCAGATCAGGAAGTGGCATGAGTGCCTTGCTGAGAAGTTTTCAAGGGCCGTGTGGCTGGCCCAGTGGGTAGAGCATGTGACTCTTGATCTCAGGGTCCTGAGTTCAAGCCTACCTTAAGGAGGTAGCCTACCTTTAAGGAGCCTACCTTAAAAAAATCCAGAAGTTTTCAAATATTACTCTTAGGTGAGAGGTCATTGATTAGTTTTGATTAGAGCAAGTACATAATCTGATTTTGTGTATTTGAAAATCAATTTGACGTCCATGAGAGGAGGATGAGATGGAAATCAGGAAGACCCGTGAGACGGCTATTGCAAAATACAAGTGTAAGGAGCTTGACCCGAATGGAACAATGGCAACAGGGTGCAGAGCAAAGAAAAAGGGTTCCAGAAATATCTATGAGATAGAATGAATAGGATTTGGCCATTGAAGGAAACATACAGAATGACTCCCAGATTTCTGACCTTGGCAATCGACTGGATACAGGTGGCAGAATTTTCAGAGGAAAGTGCTAATTTGAGTTTCAGATTAATTGATTCTGAGATGGCCGTGTGACAATCAGTAGACATGTGAAGTTGACATGCTTGATATACAAATCTGAAGCCCGGGAGAGGGGACTGAACTGCAGATTGAAACACAGAATTCAGCAGTGAACAGCTGGTAGTAAGAAGCCATAAGGTTTCCCAGAGAAAGCATGTGGAATGAGGAAACAAGCTTGGGAATGACAGAAAGAGCTACATCTAATGGGTGAGAGGAGGAAGAGAAGTCCACATAGGAAACATAAAAAGAACTAGAAAGATAGGACGAAAACCAGCAGGTACCCCATAAGTCAAGGAGAAATAGAATTTCTAAGAAACTCTTGGGGTGCCTGGGTGGCTCAGTTGGTTAAGCGTCTGACTTCTGCTTAGGTCATGATCTCATGGTTCTTGGGTTTGAGCCCTGCATCGGGCTCTGTGCTGATAGCTCAGAGCCTGGAGCCTGCTGCGGATTCTGTGTCTCCTTCTCTCTCTGCCCCTCCCTGCCTCACACTGTTGTTTCCCCCTCAAAAATAAACATTAAAGAAACAAAAGAATTTCTAAGAAATTCATAAAAGTGCCCATGGAATTAGTTGACCATCAGTGACCACACTGAGAGCAGTTTGAGGAGAGCTATGATGGCAATATCCCAATATCCCAATTGCTATGGATTGAGGAACCTGTGAAAGAATCCTTGTAAGTGTGATGGTGGGTGGGAGGAGTTGCGGGAAGTTGAAGTGTTTCTTCATCGAAAGCAAAGTGATCTACTTAGAGGGAAGTGTGTGGGCATGCAGGGAGGAGGGGGGTTTGTAATCGTTGTGCTGAGAGAGAAAATCTTTAAATGCCACTTTGCCAAGTTTCTGCTCAATATTTTTCTCACTTTCACGCTAAACTTCGGGAAATATCGCTTTGCCTTTTCATTCTCTCTTCCCCTTCACTCCTTAAAAACCACTTTGATGGTAGTCTGGCATCTGTGTCTATATATAAACAATGACTTTCAAACAACTCATCAGTGACTTTTGTGTTCCACCTAATGTACATTGTGTCACTGAATACTATTTGTTCAAAAGAATGAATATGTCTGCTTTGATTGTGTCTGCGTTATGTAATTCTGATTTCCAACAGTGAAATAGAAATATAAACTCTTATTTCCTCCCAGCCTCAGTGGAATGCTAGAGGAGTTGACAAACTGAAATTGTAAGGCATGTGGAACATCTCTGAGAGAAGCAGCTATAATTACACCATTTACCTAGCGGGATTGTTTAGGGGATTAAATGAGATGACATAATAATTATTACCTTGTCCAATAATGTCAAATTTGTAATAAACATCTGGCATATGATAGTAAATGGTAATGACTATATTTTAATCTGAAAATTAGCAAACTAAAATTTAATAATTGAAAAAAGATCCAGATATTTGGGGGTGCTGAGATAGAAAAATATTTGGTATTTATGAGATGATCTGTCTGGAAATTTCTTCAAAAATATTACTTGTGTTAGGGGTGGAGTACAGGAATTGGCCACGTGATTGAAGCTGGGCGTTCGTTATTCTACTTTTGTATACGTTTGAAAATGTCATAATGAAAAGTTATCATTTGTTTCACTTTGATTTGTTTCAGTCTATGCAACTACGTTGACGCAGTCTGCTTGACATACTGAAATGTAATGAAAACCTAGTTTGTAACTGATCAAATAAATGGCTTTTTGAGATTTAGATACCTTGCACCCCACTACACTTCTCAAAGTAAGAGAGAGATGCAAGGAATATTTCATTTGACATACAGATAATGACTTGAGTTTACGGCTTTTTTAATATCATGAAGAGCCGTAATTTCAATAATTAGCCTTCTGTTGCGCTTAAACTTCATTTATCCTTCAAAAGAAACTACAAGTCCCAGAATGCACTGCACGACTAACGTCATATCGAGGACTTCGCGTCTCGGAACGGGTTGCCCTCGCCTAATTTGAATGAGAATATCGCGGCGAAAATTGACATATGTGACCTAGGGCAGATTTTTAAGTCTTCGTCCGCCGGAGTGTGTCGAGCGTGCCATTCCGAGACAGCGTGGTACCTCTCTGTTCAGGCATAGCTTTGGGCAGCCTCACCCTTTTCTGGGGCTTCCGTGCGGCAGGAGGGCTCCGTTAGTGGCCTCCAAGATGGCGACGCTGTTGGCGGTAAATTCGGGTAAGGGCAACCGGGGCAGAAGGGAAACTGTGGGGCAGGGCAACGTCCGGTTCTTCAGGGAGAGATCCGGACTGTGAGGTTCCTCGCAGTCCAGGCCTCCACTTTGGGATGGTGTCTGCTCTTCCCTCGCTCTGGGCCTAGAGTCCCACCCCTCTCCAGTTTGAATGGCGCGCGTCGGCGCTGCGGCTCCAGTCCTCGAGTTGGGGTTTTAGGGTGGAGGCAAGGAGGCTTGGTCCACTGGAACCCGGCGTTCAGTCTCTTGCGGCCCGGGGCTGAGCCTTGTTCCTTCAACTCCCCACTCCATTTTGTGTCGGTGGCCCGGATTTCGCCAAGATACGCAAGTCTCCGGCAGTGAGGCCGGAGGACTCGAGATAATGATCAGTCAGGAGCGCAAGCTGAAAGCTAGCACCTCAGAAGGCAGCGCAGCCCCTCAGGGATGTTGAGCGGTCCTGTAGGAAGGGAGGATCTTGGATTATGAAGTCTGCAATCTGGAAGGTGGCTGGGGTGGGGGTGCCAGGGACTCAGCAGGTGACTCCCAGCTCTGCGCATGTGGGGCGCGCCCCCGTATACCCCTCTGCCTTTGGAGCAGATCTGGGCGGGATAGGATCCAGAAGGTAGTAAAAGGACCTCCGGAAGATTTGGGGTGGGTTCTCCTTTGGTGATTCTCAACTTTGGGCGGTACCGCCTCCAGAATCTTTTGAAAGAGTTGGGTGCATTTTGATTGTCACAATTCCTGGCGCCTAATGGGCGGGGCAAGGATGCCCAAAATCCTGCCCAGGGTAGAGAGGTTCTGAAAGCGGAGAATTTCCTGCCCAGAATGAGGTTAGCTTCTTCGGTTTAATTAAGAGCATTTCTGTGTGGTAAGTGCTAGTAGAGAATCTCACTCGAGTGAGATTTACTGTTTTTCTTTTCCTTTCCGTGCGGTGTTTTTTTTTTTTTTTTTTTTTTTGGTGTATGTGTGGGGGTGCTCGTTCTACTTTCCACAGGACTGATATCCTTGTAAAGTTGTCTAAATGTGAGTTTTTCAAATCAAACCATTTCAGAAACACGGTCATAAATTATTTTATAATGATGAGGGATTGTGTTTGTTGAGCACCTGGTATGTCCCAGCCACTGTACTATGTATCCTATTTGCATTGTCTCATTTAATCCCTTTTGTACACCTGTGGGGTAGCTGCTGTTAAATACAGATTGGGAAATAAAGGCTTAGGGTGTTTAAGTAATTTCCCCAAGGTTGTACAACAAATGATGGTAAGCCAGTCTTAGGTACTTAAACTACAAGTGCAACCTAATTCATTTTATTACATTAAGTTTATATGCATATGGATGCTGGTAATGAAGTTCTGTTCTTAGTATTGCTGTCCCAGTCTCCTACCCAGATGTAATCATAAAAGCAGGGCTTGCATGTTGTGTGTGTGGTTATATCCCTTCTTTAGTACATGTCCCAAGTTACTATCAGTAAACGTAAATTATTGAAGAAAGGAAGAAAAGGAGTTACCCACTAATGCAAAGAGTATACATTGTATAATAAGGACTTGTGACAGGAGTGTGTAATTGACACCATAGGAAAGAAACATTTTTCACAGCCAACAGTCAGAATAAATTATATATATATATGTTATATATATACGTATGTATGTATATGCATATATGTGTATATAAACAGCCATAGATGTATGAGTGGGATAAACAAAACGTAGTATATACCTGGAATGGGATATTATTTGCCCTTAAAAAGGAAATCCTGTCACATGCTACAACATGGATAAACCCTTGAGGACGTTCTGTTAAGTGAAGTAAGCCAGTCCCAAAAGTAAATACTGTATGATTCCATCTGTATTTGGTATCTAAAGTAGTCAAATCTCACAGAAACAAAGAATGTTAGTTACCTGAGGGAAAGGGGAAACGGAGAGTTGTTAAACGGGTAGAGTTTCAGTTGTGCAAGATAAAAAAGATCTGTACATCTGTTGTATCCCAGTGTGAATGCCCTTAACAGTACTGAGCTGCACACTTAAAGATGTTTCAGATTGCAGATTCTGCGTTAGGTGTTTTTTACCCCACATGCGTGCACGTGCGCGCGCGCACACACACACACACACACACACACACACACACATATCACACAGACGTAGACGGGAAAGTAGAGGTTGTAATGTCTAAGACCTATGCTTGAGTTGCAGCTGCATGATTTACTGGTATTGTGACCTGCATCCTCCCAGCTGAGTGGTCGTACAGGCTTATCGTAAGCAACCAGGCCTTCCGAGGCAGTCTGGTCACCCCTGTCCTGTTCAGAGCAGTGACTAGCTCGGACCTTTTCCATACTCTTGAAATCTGTAACTTCCGTCTGACCCCTCAGCCTCCTAGTCACAAACAAAATAGAAGCCAATAGGCATGAACTCTCTGTTCACCCCCAAGCCTAGAACCCTAGATGTATCTGTACCCTTTTTACCCATTTCCCTGTATTTAAGTTAAATCCCACCTTTTATGCCCTTCTCCCTGTTACCCTTCTCTTTCCATTTACCTTCCCTTTTGATCTTTTTTCTTTACCCCCTCTGGCCACTGGCAGTCATTGGCTAGCCCCTTTTGATCTTGATCTCATGCCTCGTTCCAGTTACCGTCCTCTTACTCTTTTTCACAGTTAGACCTTTCAAGATATTTGTCCCTATTCACTGGTACCATTTCCATACCCCTTCTTCCTCTACTCACTCTAGTCTCTTCCCGTCCTCGTAAACAGCTCTCAGTAAGGTTAACTTGCTTTTCTGTTTCACTAAGCACTAAGCAGACATTTAAAGTCTTTATCTTGTTTGATCTTTTAGGGTGTAGACCAACATCCTTAACGTGGGCTAGGGACCTCTGCTTGCTGTGCTGGTTGCCTCCCTTACCTACCCTTGTTTTCTGAACTCTAGCGCTTGGCTTGTTCACTTCTTTGGGAGTGCAGGGTACCCTCTTACCATGGGAACCCACGCTGTCCTCTCTTCTGGAATGCATGTCTTTACCTGCTACCCTTCAGTTAACTCCATTCTTCATCTTCAGATTTTGTCCTAATCATCACTTACTCAAGGAATCCTTGCCTTCCCTGACCTCCTTGACCAAGTCAGGTTCCTCAATTTCTGTGATCTCTTGCCCTGGGTACCTTTCCTTCATCGCACTTGGCCGCGTTCGACATTACCCTTATGTCTGGCTACATGATTACTGTGTTTGGTGCCTACACTGTAAGCTCACCAGTACCTGGTACGTGATAAATGAGTGAATAAATGTGATTTGCTGATGTAAATGATTTACTTACTACCTAAGTAGTAATTTGGAAGAATTTATAGCCTCTTTTCATTTGTAATCACAGAAAGATATTCATGAAAATTAGCCAACCTAAGACAAACCAATGGGGGCGCCTGGGTGGCGCAGTCGGTTAAGCGTCCGACTTCAGCCAGGTCACGATCTCGCGGTCTGTGAGTTCGAGCCCCGCGTCGGGCTCTGGGCTGATGGCTCGGAGCCTGGAGCCTGTTTCCGATTCTGTGTCTCCCTCTCTCTCTGCCCCTCCCCCGTTCATGCTCTGTCTCTCTCTGTCCCAAAAATAAATAAAAAAAAAAACGTTGAAAAGAAAAAATTTTAAAAAAAGAAAGACAAACCAATGAAAACTCTTTGTTGCACTTACCTTCTGTGGTGGATTGATGTTAATGACAGACTTCAGATGCCAGTAGACATGAGGCTTTTGGTAGATTTTTGACCAGTTAATGGATTCCTCCTTGTCTCCTAAAAGGGGGGCAATTTTTCTCTGGAACTCAGTCAGCTTATAATGCTAAGTATGCTTAACACAAAGAAATTTATTGGTTCTTCAGAGGTTCTGTTGTATATTGTTAACTTTTAGAAAAGAGAATGTACTTTTGTCAGCTCTTTGTTAGAATTTTTATTTATTTATTTATTTATTTATTTATTATTTTTTTAATGTTTATTTGGGGGAGGGGGAGGGGCAGAGAGCAAGGGAGACACAGAGTCCAAAGCAGGCTCCAGGTTCTGAGCTGTCAGCAGCCAGCCTGACGCAGGGCCGGAACCCACAACCATGAGAACATGACCTGAGCTGAAGCCTGATGCTTAACTGACTGAGCCACCCAGGTGCCCTGATTTTTTTTTAATTAATTAATTTATTTTAAGAGAGAGGGAGGGAGTGGCAGAGAGCGTGAGAGAGAGTCTCCCAAGTAGGCCCTGTGCTGTCAGTGTGGAGCCCAACATGGGGCCCAAACTCACAAACCATGAGATCATGAAATGAACTGAAGTCAAGAGTTGGATGTTTAACCCACTGAGCCACTCAGGCATCCCTGTCAGAATTTTTAAATTCCTGTGGTAAAGCAGATTTCAAGTTGGCCTAGGAGTCTTTTTTTTTTAATTTTTTTTTTCCAACGTTTATTTATTTTTGGGACAGAGAGAGACAGAGCATGAACGGGGGAGGGGCAGAGAGAGAGGGAGACACAGAATCGGAAACAGGCTCCAGGCTCTGAGCCGTCAGCCCAGAGCCCGACGCGGGGCTCGAACTCACGGACCGCGAGATCGTGACCTGGCTGAAGTCGGACGCTCAACCGACTGCGCCACCCAGGCGCCCCTGGCCTAGGAGTCGTTTTTGATACTTTTTTTTTTTTTTTTTTTTTTACAAATTTTACTTTTAAATATTTCTATACCTAACAGGTGACTCAGACTCACTACCCTGAAATCAAGAGTCACATACTCAACTGACTGAGCCAACCAGGCACCCCTTGATACCTTCTTTTGTACCCCATGCCCATCAGTTACCAGTTCTGGCTCTTCTAACAGGCCTTTTCTTTTGGTTTGACTGCCCTCATCCTCCTTTAGGTTGCATCACCTTATTAGCGGCTTACCCACCAGTCATCCTTGGTTCCTGACACTCGGTGTTCTACTTAATCCAGCAACCACACCAGTGCCCTGTAGTATGAGTTTTGTGTTGTCACGTACTACTTGAAACTTTTTCTACTTACTAATAGGAAAAATTCCATCTCGGCCTGGAATCTGAGGCTCAGACCTACTCTATCCTTTGCAGGTATCGAGAGCTAAGAAAATGATCTCTAGGGGAGTCAGCTAGTCATCAGCCAACTAGTACCTCACTGTGGTCTACAGGATTTAGGGATTGGGTTCTCGTTTTGGCAGGCCTGAGCTCTTATTTGTTAGTGTATCCAGAGTTGATTGGATCCTAGTCATTGTTTTTCTCTAATCAGACTCAGAAAAGACAGATATGTAAACTAGTATTTCAATTTATTGATCTTTAATGAGAAGTGTATCTGCATGGGTACTCATGTTGGTTTGTCAGCACAGCTTTTACTCTAGAAATTTACGTAATAAATGATATTTTTTAATCAGAAGATTGTCAAGAATGGAAGCAAAGCAGGGAGTGGACTGATTACTCTTAATGTGAGGTCTAGACCTGCTGATTCCCATCTCCCACATCCCACACCAAAGACCTATGGCTTCCTGCCCTCCCCTTCAGATTAGGTTAGGCTAGGTTCTCCCTTTTATATGTTCTCCTAGCAGTTCTCCATCATCTTTTATTATATTGATCATTGTATTTTGAATTCTGTGTTTAATGTCTTCCTCTGTGTCAATCTCTGAGTTCCATGAGGACTGGCATACTGTCTATCTTGCTTGGTCTGTAGTCCCTGGCACATTGGAAGTCCTCAGTAAATACTTGTTGAGTGAATGAATGATGTGGTTTGACCAGTTTAGTCTATTCTTCACCATGCACGTTTTCCCCCTTAAAAGAATTTTCCCAATGCATTGTCTTTTTATGACAATATTGCTTATACTACAGTGAACATTTAACACATTTAATTAGGTTGCATTATCATGCCGTCTTACTTCCCTGGTTTGTTTGGATTTGTGCTTTCTCAGAGAGAAGTTAAACATGTTTACAGTTCAGGCTATAGATTAGTTCCATGTTTCTGGAGTGACTGATTGGTTTTGACTAGTTTCCCTTTCAGAGTCTTTATAAACACATATGGACACCATATCTGATTGTTTACAAACAGAAACTTGGGTCTTCAGGGAGTGTTATTCAAACAGTGGGTCTAAAATATATTTCATGAATTTCATAAATTTATTTCATGAATAAAATAACATGATACAAAATATCAGAGTGCATGGATTGAATGAATATTGGTATTTTATATACAACTTTTCAGTTTTATGTAGTTACTGGGTTGAGATATGGAATATTTCTTACCGCGGGTTCTAGTCACAAAAGTTTGAAAGCCGTTACTCTTTAATTCCACTATGGCTCTTTGAATTCTCGTTTACACTTTTGCACCCGCCTTTGAGCCTTAGCTCCTGCTTTCTCTTGGCTGTGCTTTGTTACCCAGATTTTCCCCAAATTGCTGCACAAGTGCAGCCATCCCTTAGAAATTCTTGACCATCATTTTGATCTTTTGAAATTCTTATTTTTTTGTGTCAACAATGATATTCCCTTTTTTGTACTATTGTTATTGAGATTTTTCACTTACGTATGCTCTGTCTCCAGAATTTGATTTTGAGGTTTTTTTAAAAAATTTTTTTGTTAACTTTATTCATTTTTGAGAGACAGAGAGAGACAGAGCATGAGTGGGGAAGGGGCAGAGAGAGAGGGAGACACAGAATCTGAAACAGGCTCCAGGCTCCGAGCTGTCAGCACAGAGCCCGACGCGAGGCTCGAACTCACGAACTGCGAGATCATGACCTGAGCCGAAGTCGGATGCTCAACCAACTGAGCCACCCAGGCGCCCCTGATTTTGAGTTTTTAAAGATCAGATTGTTTCTCCTGTCCCCTGTAATATTTTATTGTTTATTTATGGGCTGAAACATTTTTAGATAAGACATTTTTAGATAAGTGAATTTGGCTGAGTTTAGATGAATTTGCCTAGGTATGTCTAGATGTGATCTTAATTTCACTTACCAGATGTGTCAGAAATACCTATATTTATTTCAGACATTTTCATTTTCCACATGTTAGGTATAGAAGTAATATAGTTTAGTAGTTAAGGCACATTCTGGTGACAAACTGCCAGGGTTCATAACCCAGGTATCCAGTGTGTCCCTGGGTGAGTTTCTTGCCCCCTCTTGCCTCAATTTCCACATCTATAAAATGGAAGAAGACAGAGTGCTGACCTCATAGTGTTCTGAAATAAAATAATCCGTGGAAAGAGCTCAGAACCATGCTCAGTAGCACATGGCAAAAGCTCAGTATTACTTGTATAAATTTACAAAAGTGTTCCATATTTATGTTTAAAAAAAATTTTTTTTTAATGTTTATTTTATTTTTCAGAGAGAAAGAGAGACAGACAGAGTGTGAGCAGAGGAGGGTCAGAGAGAGAGTGAGACACATAATCTAAAGCAGGCCCCAGTCTCTGAGCTGTCAGCACAGAGCCTGACGTGGGGCTCGAACTCACAAACTGTGAGATCATGACCTGAGTTGAAGTCGGACACTTAACTGACTGAGCCACTCAGGCGCCCCTCTGTGTTGTTTTTTAATAGCTAGTGTCCTAGCCAAAATAAACTGCCTTTTTTTTTTTTTTTTTTTTTTTTTTGAGCTGCTAAGTTTTACAAAATCTGATCTTTAGTCCCTACTCCTGCTTTTATTTGGATGATAGGGACTTGTATTTATTGAATGCCTATGATATGCCAGTCACTGTGATGTGTGTTTTACCTGGTTTATCTCATTTAATCCCTTTGCCCCTATGATGTAGGTATCATCTAGTGAGGTTATTTCCTTGCTCCATGTCGTACAGCTAATAAAGTGGCAAAACCATAGCAGATATTCCACTTTCAAGTTGGGATTTACTTTATGTTGTATTAAGCTAGACAAAATGATGCTTATATTGTTTTTGAGAAATCTGATATGTGTGCTTGTATAGTAATGTTTGGTTTATATGTATAAGTGCATATTTAAAAGTAGCCATGATGAGTGTGACTGAAATATGTAGACAGTAACCTTATGTTATTTTCCACATGTGTGTCTTATTTGATGCTGGTTTTATCGATTTTTTTCTTGAAGCTGCTAGTCTGTGGGGTCCGTACAAAGACATTTGGCAAACAGTGGGAAATGCTCTTTGGAGAAGACAACCTGAAGCTGTCCACCTTCTTGACATGATCTTGAAGAAACACAAACCTGACTTCATCTCACTGTTCAGAAACCCAGTAGGAAATTTTCTTTTTTGCTTCTTGGATATGCTTTTGTACTTGTCCTAGTCCACTGATTCAGGTTTTCTCTAAAACTGTAATTTTTCCTAGGAGCAGTTATTATCTTCTTTTTGTTCTCCATAGAAGTTAATATGTATCTGTCTCTAGCCAGGAGATATCTTAGTAATATTTGAATGCAATTTATAAAGTGTAGTATATTCCAGAATTGTGAGTGTCCTCGGAATTTCTGACGTATAGTTAATATATCTAAGCTCAGTGAGATTGATTATTTTGTTTATTTCCAGGTACACTTTCAACATTTTAACTCTTCATAATGTTATGTAAGTTGTGTTAGCTGAACTAATGAATTCCTGTGTGTTTACTCACTGCATCTTGAAATCCCTTTCAACCAAGAAGAGAATACTTCAGTGTAGGGAATTCTTATTTGGAAATTCCTTTCCTTGCTGTTTGATAATTTTCTTTTGTAGACTAACAAGAACCGTTTGTCTTACCAGAAATGACCTTTTGCTTTTTAGCTTTTTTTTTTTTCTCTCTTTAGTAGAAAGAGCCCTACCCTGGGAGCCAGTTGAGCTGAGTTCCAGTCTTGGCTCTACCACTGGAGTTGTAGGACAGGGAGGTCACCTGACTTATCTGGGCATCCATCAGCTTTTCCATCTGTTAATAGAGGAGTTGGATTTAAATGTCCTATGTGGCCTTCTTCCAGGTGTAAATTTCTAAGACTGCGATCCATCAAATAATTCTGTACTATATGTTATTTGTTAACTATCTGAACCAAGTAAGAATTTTTTTGGGAATAAGACTACATTTTACATAATATACTAATAAACTATCACTAGCCCTACTGATTGATTCAACAATTCCTGTATATATTTGTTATTTCCCTCTTGAAGACCTTATGTTTTTATTTATTAAATGTATAACTGGAAAAGTTCCTTACAGACTTGAAAAATAGTATACTATTGGTGCTTTCTCAAAATGTTGTATTTCAGAGGTTAGCAGGGGCAATTATTGAGAAGGTAGTAATAGCGTAAAGTGCTGGAACGAGTAGGAAGTGTTACCTCATAAAGGTCTAATTGTAGATTGTCTGGTAAACAGTACTTCTTTTGTCACATTACCAATCTACCTTATCATGAATTAACTTCTCTAGGTGATAATTAAGACCTTGTCTCCAGGATACTATTTCATCACCTGATTTTATTTATTTTTGCCATTGTAGCCAAAAAATGTCCAACAACACGAAAAGGTTCAGAAAGCCAGTACAGAGGGAGTCGCCATCCAGGGTCAACAGGGGACCCGACTTCTTCCTGAACAGCTCATTAAAGAAGCCTTTATCCTTAGTGACCTTTTTGATATTGGAGAATTGGCAGCTGTTGAGCTTCTCCTCGCCGGTAGGTTGACATTTAATTGACCCTATGGTAAGGGAGGACAGAACTATAAAGTCATTTGCTCAGGATTTATAGTGTTGTATCATTTAGGTTCCAGAGTAGTTTCTAAGGATGCAGTTTATTCGAAAATCATATTCAAAACATCTCCTTTTGTTTATCTTTGACTAATGGGAAGGCTTTAGTGACTGAAGTTGTGAAAGGTAATTTAACTGTTTTAAGATAGGCTTTTACATGGTAATTTACTAGCAAAGAATCATTGGCTCATCTCACAAATTTTATAGCACAAAGAATTTATTGTCATAGAATGAGTAAGAAAGAAAGGTCACTGCTTTTTTGGAGTTTCTTTTTGAGGTGGGGGGGGTTCAGATAAGCGAATGGGTTAAAAATAAGAATTTTATAAATCTTTTTTTTTTTCAACGTTTTTTTTTTATTTTTATTTTTGGGACAGAGAGAGACAGAGCATGAACGGGGGAGGGGCAGAGAGAGAGGGAGACACAGAATCGGAAACAGGCTCCAGGCTCCGAGCCATCAGCCCAGAGCCTGACGCGGGGCTCGAACCCACGGACCGTGAGATCGTGACCTGGCTGAAGTCGGACGCTCAACCGACTGCACCACCCAGGCGCCCCAAAAATAAGAATTTTAATAATACTACTAGGAAGAAAATAAAACAAGGCAATGGGCTATAGAGAGATGGGGGACTGCTAGGGGGCAACTCTAAATAGGGTATTTAGAGAAGGCTTCTCTGGGACATATGACCTGAGACCTCCATGATGATAGGGTACTAGAGTTGTTGGTGACCCAGACAGACCAAGCAGCAAGTGCTTGGGGTGAGGCCAAAGGCACACTATAAAATAAAAAGACCATGGATAGAAGGATGCAGGAGCCTCACAAAGACAGGGAGGGTGAGGGAGGGTAAGGAGAGAGCAGGAATTAGATCACATTCAGTCTTGCAGGCAAGGAAAATTATTTGGATTTTATTCTAATTGATTGCGATGGAAAGTTGCTGACAGGGGCTTTAAAGCAGAAGAGTTACATAATCCAGAAAAAATTTGAAATTATTTCTCTGGCTGCTATATAGAGAAAAAGTTGAAATTTCCATAAAGTAAGCAATTCATTTTCATTATAGCAGAGGAGCCTTGTGAAGAAGCCTCGTGGGCATTTTTAAAATTTTTTTATTTTTCAAAATTTATATCCAAATCAGTTAGCATATAGTGCAACAGTGATTTCAGGAGTAGATTCCTTAGTGCCCCTTACCCATTTAGCCCATCCCTTCTCCCACAACCCCTCCTGTAATCCTCAGTTTGTTCTCCATATTTATGAGTCTCTTCTGTTTTGTCCCCCTCCCTGTTTTTATATTATTTTTGTTTCCCTTCCCTTGTGTTCATCTGTTTTGTCTCTTAAAGTCCTTATATGAGTGAAGTCATATGATGTTTGTCTTTCTCTGACTAATTTCACTTAGCATGATACCCCCCAGTTCCATCCACATAGTTGCAGAGGGCAAGATTTCATTCTTTTTGATTGCCGAGTAATACTCCATTGTATATATACATATATCTATATACCACATCTTCTTTATCCGTTCATCCATCGATGGACATTTGGGCTCTTTCCATACTTTGGCTATTGTTGGTAGTGCTGCTATAAACATGGGGGTGCATGTGTCCCTTCGAAACAGCACCCCTGTATCCTGTGGATAAATGCCTAGTAGTGCAATTGCTGGGTTGCAGGGTAGTTCTATTTTTAGTTTTTTGAGGAACCTCCATACTGTTTTCCAGAGTGGCTGCACCAGCTTGCATTCTCGTGGGCGTTTTAATTGAAAAAGTTTCATATGTTTAAAGATGTCATGTGGCTTCCAAAATCCTTTTTGACCTAAGGCTGCATTAAGAGTAGTACGGTATTGAGAATGAGGAAGGTAGTTTTTCCATTCTGTGATGGAAATGTTAACTGGATATGCTTGAGTTTTAGTTTAACTCAGAACTTTGATTTAACATTTATTTTATTTTTACCATGGGCCAGGCACTGTGTTAAGGCTTCAGGAAGAGAAGCATGAATAAAACAAATAGTGTGAAGGAGCTCATAGTCTTGTAACTGGGAAAGACATGGGGACAAATAATTATGACACAATTAGGTGCATTAATGCCGGTTTATGCAAGATTTAGTGATGGTCCAGAGGCAAAGAGATTAAATTGAATTGACCTCAGGGTGTACAGAGAAGTCTTCATAAAGATCATGCGGCCTAAGGTAAGTGTTGAAATATGAGTAGGCACATGTCGAGTAGAATAGGTGTGCATTCAGGAGGACGAAGGGCATCCAGGCACAAGAAATGGCCTGCACAGAAGTGTGAAGCAGTGAAATGAATTTGGGGACGAGAGAGAGTGGACTGATTGTGCTACGGGGAAAAGACAATCTTAGGAAATGAAACTGAAACTAAAAAAGACAAAGTGGAAATTACTCAAAAGAGAGCAGTTAAAACGGTGAGGGAACTGGAAACAGGAAAAGTTAATTTTCAGAGAAAACTTGAGGGGAAGAAACGTCCAAATATTGGAAAGATTTCATGTGAAAGAGGGTAAAATGGGCATTAAACAACATTGGATTCAGTGGACAGTAGTGAGACCAAAAGATTATTCCCCAGCACATAGAAATCAGAGATAAAGGTGAGATTGAGCATTTGGGAAATGGTGAATTCCATTACTGCCAGTGTCCTGGCACAAGTTGGATGGCCTCTTGTAGATGTTAGGGAAGAAGGAAAACAGTAGACGGGTGTTTGAAGTAGAGGACCCTTAGGGCCCCTTGAACCCCGAGGTCCTGTGATTTCTTTGAACTGAACATTGGCATAGTCATTTTGGTCTCATCCTAAACACACATGTGTGTATTTACTAAATTGTTTCTCAACTCCCTTTTCTAGGAGAGCACCAACAGCCCCATTTTCCTGGTCTCACCAGAGGACTAGTAGCTGTTCTTTTATACTGGGATGGAAAGCGGTGCATTGCAAATTCCCTGAAAGCCTTGATACAGTCTAGACGAGGAAAGACGTGGACCCTTGAACTCAGGTCTGTTTGCTTCTTAGGATTTCAAGGCTTTATTAAAAATTATCTGGATTTATTAATTTATTATTAGAAATAACGTAAATTTCTCCTTCCAGTATGTATAATTTAAGTAAGATATGTAACATAGCCAAGCAATAAATACTTCCTTATTCTGTAAAGAATAACAGATTAAAACTGCTTTATTTGTTAACAAAAAAGAAGTATGCTTAGAAGTTTATTGATGCCTAGTTATCTAGAAAGAACTAAAAGAGCTGGGTTATAATTCATCCTGTTTTGTCCAGTAATGTAACATTATTGTCAACAGCATTTGCTGTATCTGTAAGGTGAAGAAGTGTATGCATTACTGTTCATTGTAACTTTCTCTATTGATTTCTTTTCGTTACAGTCCAGAGCTGGTTTCCATGACAACGCGCTTTACAGATGAACTGATGGAGCAAGGATTGACTTATAAAGTGCTTACTCTGGTGTCACAGATTGATGTGAACAATGAGTTTGAGAAGCTACAGCGGGAGAGAGGTTTGGGCAGTGAAAAACATCGAAAAGAGGCAAGGGTTCACTGACATCTGTTCATGGGTTGTCTATGTCAGGTCTCGGGCAGAAAAGTCATGACCATTAGAACAATTAGAACGTGGGCACAGAAAATTGCTAACGTACGTTAAAATGTGTAGGCATCTGTGTCCAAAATTGGCTTGTAGCTGTTTTCACTTCTTTCTAGTCACTTATATGCTGTCGTAGCTCTTTTCCTGGAATGAACTCTTCAAGAAATTGGTCATCCCATAACAGAGCTTGGAACTTAAAATGAGGAATTAACAGTAGGGTTTGTTTAGAATTCCAGAGGTGACAGGTTAGGGTCACTTGTGGATTCAGATAGATTTATTTAGTTGCTTAGCTTTGGAAAAAGTAGTTTACATTTTTGGAAGAAGACCGGGTGGTTTCACTGTGGTTTATGTGTACTAACAATCATACATTTTTCTTTCTAGGTTTCTGATCTTATCAAGGAGTGCAGGCAGTCTCTGGCAGAAAGCCTTTTTGCCTGGGCTTGTCAGTCACCTTTAGGCAAAGATGACACACTGCTTCTTATCGGACATTTGGAAAAAGTGACAGTTGAGGCTAATGGTTCGTTGGATGCAGTGAATCTGGCTCTTCTTATGGCGCTTCTGTACTGCTTTGATATCAGTTTTATAGAACAAAGCACAGAGGAGCGAGATGGTATTGGATTTTATGCCTATTAATACATTTGCTTTTTTAAAAATGAGATTAAATTATGGAGATAACATTTAAGAAGGGCAGTATTTTAACTAACGTAAGAAATTGTACATTTTATTCCTGTATTTATTCCCGTGTGTGCAGTTCATCCATATTTGAGTATTTACATAAAAGATGACATTTAAAAAATTCTGCGCTCTGTTAGATGTCTTTATTGTCCTTTTCAGTTTTGGAATAGGAAAGTGATAAAGATTACGCAATACATGTTCATGAGTTCTCCATGCGTCATTTACGTAACTGCTTGTTTCTTCACATTTTATTCACATTTCAGACCTTTCATGAAAACATTCTAGGGGAGGGTAACTATCATTTTTAGTAATATATCATCTTTGATTTATGTTGTCGCTGAAGTGTATAAAATTTTTACTTGGTGACCTTATTCATAATTACTGCTTCGAAAAGAGGATCTCAAAAATGATTCCTGCAGAGGAAGATTAGTGCCCTTAGCGTCACAGGTGTTTATAGTTATTCTAACAGTTATCCCCTGTCCACTTTTGACCGTATTGTTGGCATCTTTCAATAGGTAGGTATGTAGGGAGAATAGACCTTTTCCACTCATCTTTGGTGGCCATCCTTAGACATTAGGGAAGGCTTATGGAAGGCATAAGTACTCCTTTCCTCCAATCAGATTGGCACACGGTGCTTTGTGCGCCACAAAAAGAGTGGTGCCTGTGCTCGTATAGGAATGCTGCCACTTAAGGCATTGGTCAGATTTCCTGTATTGAATGAAATGAAGCACAGAATTAAGTGGGGGCAAGCTGTGTTCGTGGAACCTTGTAAGTGGTACTTGCAGCAGCGAAATGAAATGCCTGGAAAGTTTCATAGGCTAGGATGTAAGGTTTTTGTATTAGGTTTTAATTTTATGAATTTAGGATGCTGATGATTAACTCATTTTAATTGTGATTTCTTGTTGGTCGTTCTGTATGTGTTTGATTAATAAATGGGAGAAGTGAATTATTAGTGCATGTATAATAGTAGACAGAAACTTTCAAACTACAGGAAATTAAAGAATGTGTTCTTGGTTAAAGATTGGGAACCACTAGGGCACCTGGGTGGCTCAGTCGGTTGAGCATCTGACTTCAGCTCAGGTCATGATCTTGCAGTCCGAGAGTCTGAGCCCCACATCAAGCTCGCTGTGCTGAAGCCGCTATCAGCACAGAACCCGCTTCAGACCCTCTGTCCACCTCTCTCCCACTGTGTGTGCACTCTCTTTCTCAAAAATAAACATTAAAAAATAAAAGAAATATGGTATGCCTGGGTGGCTCAGTCGGTTGAGCATCCGCCTGCAGCTCAGGTCATGATCTTGGGGTCCGTGAGTTCGAGCCCCACGTTGGGCTCTGTGCTGACAGCTCAGAGCCTGGAGCCTTGGTTCAGATTCTGTGTCTCCCTCTCTCTGTGCACCTCCCCTGCTTGCACTCTGTCTCTCTCCCTGAAAAATAAATAAACGTTAAAAAAAAAAGTATTAAAGATTGGGAACCGCTGACATCAAAAGGAAGGACAAGAAAATAAGTAAAATAAAGTCTTAGGTGTCAGTGGTGTTTCCCATTTTAGAGTTTTAAAAAATTTTTATTGTTTTTGAGAGAGAGTTTACAAGTGGGGAAAGAGCAGAGAGAGAGGGGAACAGAGGATCCAAAGCAGGCTCCGTGCTGACAACAGCCAGTCCAATGTGGGGCTCGAACTCACGAACTGTGAGATCATGACCTGGGCCAAAGTCGGACGCTCAACCAACTGAACCTCCCAGACTTCTTGGAGAGAGAGAGAGCAGAGGAGGGGCAGAGAAAGAGGGAGAGAGAGAATCTTAAGCAGGCTCCACACCCCGGTGCAGCCTGACTCGAGGCTCGATTTCACAACCTCCCATTTTACCTTTATTCAGAATCCTATGCTTGTTTGAAATACCAGAGTATGACTGAACTGTAAATAGAAAATCATTTAATTATTATTTAGCAATTTCATTTGTTATAATCACAGTCGATGCTTGTTTGCAATTTGAATTCTTGTTTTGGTCGGTTTTTGCTTGATATTTTAATGTAGGCATTTATGTAGTAAAATTCTATCTTTTTTTTTTTTTTTTTTTAAAGATTTTACTTTTAAGTTATCTTTACACCCAACAGGGGCCTCGAATTCATAACCCCGAGATCAAGAGTTGCCTGCATTACTGATCGAGCCAGCCAGGCACCCCAAATTCTATCTTTTTTGATCTTTAAATTGCATTGATTTTAGAATTTATATGCAGAAAAACTGCCTTTTTAACTGTTTTAAAAAATTTTTATAGTATACTTATAAAAAACCATTGAAAAAAAGAATTAAAATTTAGAATTATTGTCAATGGCCTCTTTCAGTATTAGTTTGTATAGAATTTTTACGGTAGTGTGTTTTTTGGTTTGTCGAACACAAACACTATTTTTTGGTTAGTCCTAATTCTTTGATAATTCATTGAACTCTGATTTCCTGATCTTTAGCCATCATTCCTATGTATCAAAAGTGAGGATTTCTCTACTTGTTGGTATAGTGGTCTATTTTTGTGTTTTCAGATATGATTCATCAGCTTCCGCTATTGACAGAAAGACAATACATTGCAACAATTCATTCCCGCCTTCAGGACTCACAGCTTTGGAAACTGCCTGGGCTGCAAGCCACGGTTCGACTTGCCTGGGCATTGGCACTGAGAGGAATATCTCAGCTACCTGATGTGACAGGTAAATTGATTGTAGGTGACTCTCTTATGAGAAAGAACGTATCAACTTGAGTGGTATGTTATCTTTGACATATAAGCATGAGCATAGGAAGATATCTGGAGTTGTATTAAATGAAGCTTTGGAATGTGGTAAAATACAGACTTTTTTTGTCCTGGTCTCTCAAAAGAAATTTTATGAAATATGGTTTCCCTTTCTTGGAACCAGTGACAATGCTCTTTTAGTTTCTTTTTTCCCTTAAGAGTGTAAAATTTTGAGGGGCGCCTGGGTGGCTCCGTCAGTTGAGCGTCCGACTTTGGCTTAGGTCACAATCTCACAGTTTGTGAGTTCAAGCCCCGCGTTGGGCTCTGTGCTGACAGCTCAGAGCCTGGAGCCTGCTTCAGATTCTGTCTCCCTCTCTGCCCCTCCCCACTCATACTTTGTCTCTCTCTCAAAAATAAAAAATAAAACGTTAAAAAAAAAAAAAAAGTAAAATTTTGAAATGGCAGTATCACAATAATTTTTTAAATTAAAATTTATGATTTCTTTTTTTTACGTTTTCTTCCTTGGTTTCACAAAATAATTTTTCACAAATTAAAAACTAGTATTATTTTAAAAGAAAATACATTAGAAAGGAGATATTTGGATCAGCTAAGAATGGATGTGGAAGTCTGACTTTAATAGTCTATGACCGACTATAGCATATCCTGTTCTGCTGTTGACATTCATGTAATTCTCATACTATAGTGGTTTAACAGGACGAGAACTATGTTTTTGTTGTAATTTGAAGCCCAAAGAACTGTCACTTGTTTTTATGGTAGATCTGGAAAGATTTTATTAAGGTTTATTATCCATATCAGTGTTTTCTAGTTGTGGAGTGTCAACAGATTCTAGTATCTTATCAATTATGTGAATCTAGAACGTTTTGTTCACTAGTGCCCTACTGTTCACAAGGAGACTGCAGAAAGCTTTTTTTTTTTTTTTTTTTTTTTGTATTAGGGGGTCTTCCTTTGGCCAAGTATTTTTTTTCAAAAATTTTTTTTAATGTTTATTCATTTTTGAGAGAGAGAGAGAGATAGAGACAGAGACAAAGCATGGAAGGGTGGGGTCAGAAAGAGAAGGAGACACAGAATCCGAAGGAGGCTCCAGGCTGTGAGCTGTCAGCACAGAGCCTGACGTGGGGCCCGAACTCACAGACTGCGAGATCATGACCCAAGCCGAAGTCAGGCGCTTAACTGACTGAGCCACCCAGGCGCGCCGGCCAAGTATTTTTTATATTAAAGCTAATTCATGGCTAATTAGACATTCATATTCGTGCATAACTTCTATTTCTGAACTATACCTCTTAGTCATTTGCAAGTCTCATTTTAACACTTGTCTGGCATAAAATTATCTTTTAAACTTTTAAGTGGGTATGTGGTACTTAACTTCATATATTGTGATTTACTGTACTCTTGCCCTCATCTGGAAGGGTACAGAAGAATGTGTTACAGTTTGCTATTGATGAGAATAGGCTTAGGATTCCATACCTAGTTTCGAGTCCCAAATCTTTAGCTACTTATTCTCTTTAGTTTTACGTGTTCATATTTTTTTATAAGTTTGATAATTAGGGGTACTATAATTAAACATTTTTAAACTAAAAAAGTTTCTGAAATTTGAATTTTAAAAAGTGCTAGAATTCAGGGGCACCTGGGTGGGTCAGTCTGTTGAGCGTCTGACTTCGGCTCGGGTCATGATCTCACGGCTCGTGGGTTTGAGCCCCGCGTCGGGCTCTGTACTGACAGCTCAGAGCCTGGAGCCTGCTTCAGATTCTGTGTCTTTCTCTCTCTCTGCCCCTAACCGACTCGCATCCTGTCTCTGTCTCTCTAAAAAAATAAATAAACTGGGGCGCCTGGGTGGCGCAGTCGGTTAAGCGTCCGACTTCAGCCAGGTCACGATCTCGCGGTCCGTGAGTTCGAGCCCCGCGTTGGGCTCTGGGCTGATGGCTCAGAGCCTGGAGCCTGTTTCCGATTCTGTGTCTCCCTCTCTCTCTGCCCCTTCCCCGTTCATGTTCTGTCTCTCTCTGTCCCAAAAATAAATAAACGTTGAAAAAAAAATTAAAAAAATAAAAAATAAAAATAAATAAATAAATAAATAAACATTAAAAAAATTTTGTTTTCGCTTCGGGCTCTGGGCTGATGGTTCAGAGCCTGGAGCCTGTTTCCGATTCTGTGTCTCCCTCTCTCTCTGCCCCTCCCCCGTTCATGCTCTGTCTCTCTCTGTCCCAAAAAAATAAATAAACGTTAAAAAAAAAAAAAATTAAAAAAAAAAAAAATTTTGTTTTAAAAAAGTGCTAGAATTTAGATATTAATGCTGCTTTATTACCTAAATAGTCTTCAAGAAATAGTTCTTGAATTGATCATCATGCAGTTTTAATTCCAGTATTTCTGAATTCAAGTGAAGGTTTGTAATTAATAATTATTATTAATATTTAATTTATAATCTTAATAAGTATTATTAGTCAAAATAAAAACAACTATTTTGTTCTCAAGGAGTTTGTATGGTATGGGTAGGCTTTATTTCAAAATGCAAAATAAAACATGAAAGCTCATTATTTTCCTCTGGTTGAGGCTCTTGGCTTCTATCTGTTCCTGACCCCTTCCAAGGCAATGAAAATTGGTGGTACTTTGAGGGATACCTGGATTGCTCAGTCAGAGTGTCTGACTTGATTTTGGCTCAGGTCATGATCTCACAGTTTTGTGAGTTTGAGCCCCACATCAGGCTATGTGCCGACAGCACAGAACCTGCTTAAGATTCTCTTCTCTCTCTCTGTCCCTCCCCTGCTCGCACTCTCTCTTTCTTAAAGAAAAGGAAAAAGAAAATGTACTTTGAGTAGCGCACTATGTATTTGATTTGTATGATGCTCAAGCAGAATAAACTATGTCGCAGTTCTTATCCAAAGCCGGATTCCCACAAGGTTACCTAGCAATTTATATGTACATTTTTTTTTTTTTCCTCAACGTTTTTTATTTATTTATGGGACAGACAGAGACAGAGCATGAACGGGGGAAGGGCAGAGAGAGAGGGAGACACAGAATCGGAAACAGGCTCCAGGCTCCGAGCCATCAGCCCAGAGCCTGACGCGGGGCTCGAACTCACGGACCGTGAGATCGTGACCTGGCTGAAGTCGGACGCTTAACCGACTGCGCCACCCAGGCGCCCCGCAATTTATATGTACATTTAAAAGAAGTAAATAGCAATCTGTTTCTTGAGGACATAACGGTACCTATGACATATTTTACCAAAAAATTGAACATAAGTAAAATCTGTAGATCGAACTGCCAACTTTTAATATAAACAGAGGACAGAGGAATATGTTAACTGTACCACTGGGATGGTTGTCAAACCATTGTGGAAACTCTACAGGATAAAAGTCTAGTTTCTACTGCAGATAAGGGCAAGGGAAAAATTGAAAAGATACAGGAGGAGCCCACTACAGATGTATCACTCGAACGCAATCTGTAGATCTTATTTGGATCCTGATTCAAGCAAACAGATTGCACAAAAGACAAAAAGCAAAAATCCAAACTAATATCTTTTATAACATTCATGGGACGGTTGTAAATTTGATTACTTTGTGGATATTTGATAGGAATTTTTTGAAGATTTAATGATATTGAGATATAATGGTATTTGTATGTATCACTTATTTTTCTTTTGTTTTTAAAGAATCTTTTTGAGTTGTATACTGAAATACTTATGAGTGAAATATTGAATAGTCTGGCATTTGCTTTCATCTAATTTGGAAACGCATGGAGAGCTAGAGGAGATAAAATTAACTGTAAATGGATAGATAATATCGAAGCTAGATGATGGGTGTGTGGTTTTCATTATATTGGTCTATATATTGATAGATACCTGTTTGAAGTTTTTCAAATAAAAAGCTAAAAAAAGTTACAAGTAGACCAGTTTGTCTTTAGGTTAAGGTTTAGTTTTTAAGTTTTGCTACTTGGTTACCAAATTAGAAGAGTTACTTAGGTGGTCATGTTCAGGTTTTGGTCTTATTAGTTGTGAAGACTTTTTCTGAATGATCTAGTTCATTTCATTGAGATTAAAGCATCAGTTTGTTAATATTTTGATAATAATTCCCTGATTATTTCAGTATTACATCATGTATCTCTGAAGAAATTATTTATCACTCATGTTACTGAGAAGAGCACATGGTTTTCTTTTTCTTTTTCTTCTTCTTTCTCCCAAGTGTTGTTTCTTACAGGAATTCAAGGTTGGTTTATCATTTAAATCCAGGTTAACATATAGTGTAATAATGATTTCTGGGATAGAGTTTAGTACTTTGAATGCCCATTGCTCATCCCAAGTGCCCTCCTTAATCCCTATCACCCATTTAGCCCATCCCCTGACCCAACGCCCCCTCCAGCGACCCTCCATTTGTTCTCTGTATTTTAAGAGTCTCTTATGGCTTGTCTCCCTCTCATTTTTTATCTTATTTTCACTTCCCTTCCCCTATGATTATCTGTTTTGTTTTTTAAACTACACATATGAGTGAAATCATGGTATTTTGTCTTTCAATGACTTACTTCACTTAGCATAATACACTCTAGTTCCATTCACATTGTTGCAAATGGCAAGATTTCATTCTTTTTGATCACCAAGTAATAATTCTGTTTGTGTGTGTGTGTTTTTACAATATATATACACACACACACGCATATACAACATTGTGTGTGTGTGTGTGTGTATACGCACACATACATATATACACACTATATCTTCTTTTTCCATTCATGAGTCAGTGGACATTTGGGCTCTTTCCGTACTTTGGCTATTGTCAATAGGAGTACATGGTTTTCTTTCTTTCTTTCTTTCTTTCTTTCTTTCTTTCTTTCTTTCTTTCTCTTTCTTTCTTTCTTTCTTTCTTTCTTTCATTATTAAAAAAATTTTTTTGTGTGTGTTTATTCATTTTTGAAAGACAGAGACAGAGCATGAGCAGGGGAGGGGCAGAGAGAGAGGGAGACACAGAATCCAAAGCCGGCCAGGCTCCAGGCTCTGAGCTGGCAGCACAGAGCCCGATGTGGGGCCTGAAGTCACAAACTGCGAGATCATGACCTGAGCCGAAGTCAGACGCTCAACTGACTGAGCCACCCAGGTGCCCCATGGTTTTCTAATGTACTTTTTCAGTAGCTCTTTTGAGTTTGTGAGTCAGTTACAGTGGGTACAGTCTTAGTTTTAACATAGACATGCTTGAAGGTTGAGAAGATAACCTGAATTTTGAAACATCAGCAGAGTATTATGAAATACTATAGTCTAGTTTAATAACTTTTTCTCCATGTGCTGTTTTTTAAAATATATTTCTAGCTCTGGCTGAATTCACAGAAGCAGATGAAGCAATGGCAGAGCTTGCAATTGCTGACAATGTTTTCCTGTTTCTCACTGAATCCGTGGTGGTGTCAGAAAACTTCTATCAGGAGGAATTTTATATTCGTAGAATCCATAATCTCATCACAGATTTCCTTGCACTTATGCCAATGAAGGTATGTGTAATAATATAGGATGAGTAAAAAGTAGTAGAAGATTTTTATGAAATAATAGAACCGATCAATTAGCTAACTTTATGTTTTAGAAACTAGTAAAATATTTTACTACAGACTGTAATTTGACAATAGTTGTGTTACAGCTTTTGAATTAGTAATTCATGAAAATGAAATAAGACCTGTTAACTGAGAATAAGCTTAAAAGAACAATATATTTGACACTGAGAATAGTTAATAAGGAGAAAGTAATAGTTAAATCACTATGGGTAGAAAAGTATTAATACCATGCTATCCCAGGGATCAGTGCTTAGGTTTGCCTTATTGATATATTTTTACATATGATTTGGAAGAGCCATAGTGGAAAATTTCCAGTTTTATAGATAATTGTTTAGACTCTTAATTAGTGTATAAATGGGCTTCTGCTTGCTTACAAGTAATGCAAAGGCTACTTTTGAATAAAGAATTCAAGCTATCAGTATGATCTATAACTATGAGCCATGTCAGATGGTTTCTTGAGAGTGTATGTGTTTTGTGCAGTGTTGTGCCAAGAAAGCCATCAAAGTGGGGGCAGGAAGTAAATGAGGGAGTAAAGCCCTATGAATTCACTTTTTATGTGTGTATTTTAAAAAGCACCCCAGGGCCTCCTGGGTGGCTCATTTGGTTAAGCGTCTGACTCTTGCCTTCAGCTAAGGTCATGATCTCACAGTTCGTGGGTTCACACCCCGTGTTGGGCTCCATGCTGGCAGCGCAGAACCTGCTTGGGATTCTCTGTCTCCCTCTCTTTCTGCCCCTCCCCTGCTTGAGCTCTCTCTGTTTCTCAAAATAAATAAACAAATGTTAAAATAAATAAATAAAACATAAAAAAGCACCCCAGAGTACCTACATTTGTAATATTGTGTGGTTTTGGTACCATACCTCCTGAAACACGTAAGGCAAATGGAAAAGGTACCTCAAATGGCAACAAACAAGGAGTGCAGTGCTTATTCATTATTTAACGAATTAAGTGTTTGTTGAGTTTCTTCTGTGTGCCAGGTACTATGTATTCTAGGTGTTGTGAAGAAGACCAATAAGTAGGAGACTCATTCGTTATCAGCAAAGAATTAAGAATCTAGTTGGAGAGATTAGGTAGTAAAAGTAGGTAAATGAGAGGTATAGATAGTAAACTACTATGAATTTATATAGGCTAAGGATAGCTCCCTTAGGACTAGAATAGTCAAGGAATACTTGGAAGAACGTTTTTTAAGTTTATTTATTTTGAGAGAGAGAGAGAGGGAGGGAGCACATGTATGCATGAGCAGGGGATGGACAGAGAGAGAGGGAGATAGAGGATCCCAAGCCTGACATGGGGCTCAATCTCATGAACTGTGAGATCATGACCTGAGCTGAAATCAAGACTCTGGATGTTTGACCGACTGTGCCACCCAGGTGCCCCATTCAAGGAATACTTTAACAGATAACCTGAACTCTCAGTACCTTGGAGGACTTGATAGATTAACACCACAGAATTTTGGAATAGGAAGAAGCCTGCTAATCCTTTGATTTTACATTTGTAGAAATGAAGCCTTAGAAAGCTTAAGACTTAAAGTTTTTCCTAATCAGTAGTCCAGATGGGACTTTGATTATGGAAAGATAATCAGTGGTTTGAATAGGGTAAACAATTCACACAATTGGGGATACTGGAGGGTTTTTTTTGATACAGGAGTATTTAGGTTATCTGTCTCTTCTTGAACAAACTGGTTTGTATCTGTCAGTGAATTTGTCCTTTTCGTTCAGATTGATTGACATTAAAGTTATTCCTAATACTCCGTTATTATACTGTTCATGTATATAGGTTCTGTAATGATGTTTCCTTTCTTATTCTTAAGTTTGATAGTTTGTATCTTCCCTTTTTGTTTCTTAATTAGCCTGGCTAGAGGCTTATCAATTTTATTGATCTTTCCAAAGAACCACCTTTTGGCCTCATTGATTTTCTTTTCTTTTCTTTTCTTTTTTTTAATGTTTTATTATTTATTATTGAGACGGGGAGGGAGGGACAGAGAGAGAAGGAGAGAGGATCCTGTGCTGTCAGCACAGAGCCCAATGTGGGGCTCGAACTCACGAACTATGAGATCATGACCTGAGCTGAAATCAAGGGTCGGACGCTTAACCCACTTGAGCCACCCAGACGCCCCTCCTTGATTTTCTTTTACTTTGTTTTGCTATCATTGATTTCTGCTCTTTATTTTTTTCTCCCTATTGCTTTGGGTTTAATTTTCGCTTCTCATTTCAGTTTCTCTAGAACACTTATCTCTTAATTACTGCTTTAGGCTGTGTCACATAAATTTTGATATGTTGCTTTCTTTTTTGTTCAATTTAATATGTATTGTAATTTTCCTTGAGGCTTCTTTGATCGATGAGTTATTTAGAAGTGGCATTGTTTAATTTCCAAATATTTGGGAGCTTCTAGGTGTCTCTCTGCAACTGGTTTCTAGGTTATTTTAGTTGTGGTCAGAGAACATACTTTATAGGATTTCAGTTATCTTAAATTTGCTGAGGTTAGTTTTATGTTTGAGAATATGGTCAACTTGGAAAATGTCCTGTGTGCACATGAAAGGAATGTATATTCTGTTGCTGTTATATGGAGTATTCCGTAAATGCCAGTTAGGTAAAGTTGCTAATAGTGTTTAAGTCTTCGACGTCCTTACTAATTTCACATACTCGTTCTATTGAATAATGAGAGAGGGAGGCGCCTGGGTGGCTCAGTTGGTTGGGCTTCTGACTTCAGCTCAACTCATGATCTCCTAGCTCGTGAGTTCAAGTGCTGCATTGGGCTCTTGCTGACAGCTTGGAACCTGGAACCTGCTTTGGATTCTGTGTCTCCCTCTCTCTCTGCCCCTCCCCTGCTTGTGCTCTGTCTCTCTCTCTCAAAAATAACTAAATATTAAAAAATAATGAGAGAGGAGTGTTGAAATCCTCACCTGTAATTGTGGGTTTGTCTAGCTTTTTGTTTTTTAATGTTTATTTATTTATTTATTTATTTAAAAATTTTTAAAACAAATTTTTTTTTCAACATTTTTTATTTATTTTTGGGACAGAGAGAAACAGAGCATGAACGGGGGAGGGGCAGAGAGAGAGGGAGACACAGAATCGGAAACAGGCTCCAGGCTCCGAGCCATCAGCCCAGAGCCTGACGCGGGGCTCGAACTCACGGACCGCGAGATCGTGACCTGGCTGAAGTCGGACGGTTAACCGACTGCGCCACCCAGGCGCCCCAGTTTATTTATTTTTGATAGAGAGAAAGAACAAGTTGGGAAGGGGCAGAGAGAGAGGGAGACACAGAATCTGAAGCAGGCTCCAGGCTCCCAGCTGCCAGTCCAGAGCCCAATGGCCTCAAACCCATGAACTCTGAGATCGTGACCTGAGCCAAAGTAGTATGCTTAACTGACTGAGCCACCCAGGCGCCCCCCCCCCTTTTATTTTATTAAAAAAATTTTTTATTTAACGTTTACTTATTTTTGGGACAGAGAGAGCATACGAGCAAGCATGAGCAGGGGAGGGGCAGAGAGAGAGGGAGACACAAAATCCAAAGCCGGCTCCAGGCTCTGAGCTGTCAGCACAGAGCTCGATGCTGGGCTCGACCTCAAGAGCTGTGAGCTCATGACCTGAGCCGAAGTCGGATGCTCAACCGACTGAGCCACCCAGGCGCCCCAGTTCACATGAATGTTTATAAGGTAATGGTTCTCAGCCAGGGCAATAATAGCGTTCAGAGCATGCTGGGGAAATGAATGGCACCAGTGTTGCTTGTTATAATATCTGTGGTGGAGTTGTTGGTAGCCAGGAGGTAGCTCAGGGGTGCTAAACTGTGCTGCAGTGGTCAGGATGATCCAGCCCAGTGAAGAAATGTCCTGTCTAAAATGTAGTAATGTTCCCGTTCAGAAACACTGTTGTTAAACTCACTTTCTCTGTAGTGGAAAATGCATTGAAGTTTTAAGATATAAATTATGGATGGTGATATCATACTAAAATTCCTAGTATATTTTGTTATGTCATTAAAGTGGAATAGACGTTATAACAGGTTTTCTCTTGTGTAATCACTTTTAGACAGTTGGCTGGTTTCCTGTTTTCAGTATTATTAACCCATATAATAAATTTCCTTATTAAACTGTATGCAATGCATTTAATAGGTAAAACAGTTGAGGAATCGGGCAGATGAAGATGCTCGAATGATTCACATGAGTATGCAGATGGGTAATGAACCTCCCATTTCACTTAGAAGGGATCTGGAACACTTAATGCTCTTGGTAAGCCATTACACTGGATGCATGGTCATCTCTCCCTCCTTCCATTATTTACTCCCTAACTTTGGAAAGGTTCAGCTGTAAGATCTTAAATAATTGAGTTCCATAAAAATGTAAATTTTCATTTCAAGGTGATTTCTGAGTTAGAGGCATTTTCACCCAGTGTCTGCTTATTCTTTGCAGATTGGTGAGCTATATAAAAAGAACCCTTTTAATCTGGAGCTTGCTCTGGAATATTGGTGTCCCTCAGAGCCTCTTCAGACTTCCACTATCATAGGTTCTTACCTTGGGGTGGCTCATCAGCGACCCCCTCAACGCCAGGTAAGCTCTTAGTTTTTCTGTTTTTCTGCCTTGGTGTAAGTGGGAGTCTTGAACCGTGAAGAAATGTTAATTCCTAATTGCTGTTAACACAAATGACTACTTGTGTAACATTTAGAAATTTGCACTTTTTTCCTTTTTGAAATTTGAAAGTGTTAAATTTAAGTTCTGATCATTTTGGAGTTTATGTAGTCAGTCTTAGGTAACATATTAGCTATGTGTCCAATCATAGACAGGTGTCTAGTCTTTCTGTGTGTCACTTGCTTGAATGTTACTGGTATTTATTTATTAGTTTGTCCCCAATAGGCATGACAATAACCCAATATACACCATTCTTAACAAGCTGGGGAGGTTAGGATAGGTGTAGGTACTAAAAGGAAAGGCTGAGAAGTTAGAATTGATGACAAAATGAATCAGTAAAAAATGTAGGAAAAAGTCCATTTTCTGTCCTATATTAACTAAAGTATGATACACAGCAAATAAGATGGATTGCAGTATTGATCTTCATCTTTTGGGATTTCCTATTCTGGAGTCTTTCACGTTGAATAATTTTTAGTTATGCTAGAGGCTGAGATCACACACCTTTTCTTTTTACTGCAGTTGTTACATTTATTGTTTCACTTTTCTCCCCATTTACAAAAATGTCTTGGAGAAGGAGTGATTAAAATTTTTGAAGATTAAAAAAAATCCTTATATTATGAAATATTTGAAACATGGAAGAGAGAATAATTATAGTGAACACCCAACATCTTAATTTAACAGCTATTAACATTTTGCCTCGTTTGCTTCATCCACTGCTGTTATTTTTACTACTTTTATTTTTCTGGAGTACATGAAAGTAACTTATAGACAGCATGACATTTCACCTTTTACTGGATAAGTGACTGTCTCTTAAAAATAAGGATAATTTTCTCCATAATTAGAAAAATCACTGTTCTAATAGATTTAACAATAACTTCCAGAGACCAGTAACATTTTCAGTTCTGAAATCCAACCAATGAGACTGAGTGTCTGAATAGCACTTTTATTTGTTAATAGATTTAAGGAATAAGCAAAGATAAAAGGGAAAACTAAGAAGTGGATTTACAGAACAGGAATGTGGGAATGTGGTATTAGCCAGAACAGAAAACAGTATTTTTAGGCTACCCTCCAAAATTATTTCAGGTTCCTAGGTCTTCATACTAAATTTGACTGGGATTCAGGAACCATGGGTGCCAAGTATATTTGACTTTGCTGGTTTATTTTAGAGGAGTAAATTTCTTCGATTGTTTTACATATTTAAAATGTGAGTAGCCTTATGTTCTGTGGCATTGAGATGTTTTGAAACAAATGTGCTTTTTGTTCACAGAAAATTCTATAATTGATTAAGTTGCTAGTGACAATCTTGAAAAAATAATTTTTCATAAGTAGAATACCAAATTATTTTATCTTTGAGGCATTAGATCAGTGCACTTAGTTTTAGTTCATATGTAGTCTTCACTAGTTAGTCCATGCTATGTAAACTATTGATTTTTCCCTAATTCAGGTCGTCTTGTCAAAGTTTGTTAGGCAAATGGGTGACCTGTTGCCTCCAACGATTTACATTCCTTATTTGAAAATGCTCCAAGGATTAGCCAATGGGCCCCAGTGCGCCCACTACTGTTTCAGCCTGCTTAAAGTCAATGGTAGTAGTCACGGTAAGAGAAACTTGGATGTTATCTAAGTTTGTTGTGACATTGTTTTGTTTGGGTTTTTTGAGAGAGAATGAGCGGGGGAGGGTCAGAGAGAGACTCCCAAGCAGGCTCTGTGCTGTGAGCATGGAGCCTGACATGGAGCTCAATCTCACGAACTGTGAGATCATGACCTGAGCCAAAATTAAGAGTTGGACGCTTAACCAGCTGAACCACCCAGGTGCCCCATGACATTCTTGAACTCACTATTCCCCTGCCTGTTAAAGAATATTGGTTACTTGTACTAAGTTTTACTAGGTGTATAAATTATTTTTATAATAATGGGAAAGAAGTACCTTGGGAGCTTTATGCATAGTGATGCCTTAATTATGGTCTCATAGGTTGGGGAGTTTTACCATTGACTTTGTTAAATACAATTCAGTTTAAGAAATCAGAATTAATATATAAAAACTTCAAGAACACATCTGGTATTCAACGTATACTATATACCCTTGCCATATGATTTTGGGTTTTTTAAATTCATAAGTACTTGTTTTCTAAATTTCCCTTCTTACAGTTTCTCTGTCAACCCTCTCCCAGTTTCCTCACTTAATTTTCAGACTTGAGTCTGGTTAAATTGAAACACTGGAAAAGAGAAGAGAAAGAAATAGTTATAAACATCTGCTTGGTAGGTCCCATGATTGGAATTGAGCTCTGCCTAGCTCCAAGGCCAGTGTTTTGGCTACTCTGTCAAGGCCTGCTTATCTTGCCCTGTGCTTGGTATGTAGTGGAGTAGTGTAAATTACAAATCTAGACTGTCCTTATCTCTGTCTGTGGGAATTTAAGCTCACGTTTGGGAATTAGCTGTTGGGGAAAGGAGCCCCGTGTAGTCACAGGACAACACAGAGAACTCTTATGGATATAAAATAGGTAACTGACATCAAAGTAATTTACCTTTGCATGTGCCTGGGTACTACCTGTTCTTAGCCCTGAAGAAAAATTAATCCAGAGACTCAGCTCACAGATGGATTCTACCCCATTTTCAACACACTGCTTATTCTAGACAAGACAACATACTCTGCTTATCTAGGATAAAGGCACAGTTTATTGTTTTCAGTTTATTTTCTCCCTCCATTTCCAAGCAAATGCATAGACATTTTTGAAAGAAAATTTTATGCTGTCTTTCTTTACAGTTGAAAATATTCAGGGAACAGGTGGCAGTCCTGTTTCCTGGGAACATTTCTTTCACTCCTTAATGCTTTACCATGAGCATCTCCGGAAGGATCTTCCAAGTGCAGATAGTGTCCAGTACCGTCACCTTCCTTCACGTGGCATCACCCAGAAGGAGCAGGATGGACTCATTGCCTTTTTACAGCTCACATCCACCATCATTACTTGGGTAATTATCATCCACAGTATGTAAGAGTTTAATTTTATTTGTTTTCTGGCACGGGGGCATTTTAAGAGGATCCCAGACGTTTGTGAAATGTTTGAAGTTTATAAGTGATGAGTTTTGCACACAGAATTCTGTTTTTAGGTTCTGTGTTTCTTTACCTTCAGAGGATGTAACGGTAGCTCTACTTATTGCTGTCAGCTAATGTGAAAACAATAAATAGCATGTGCCTGAAAGAAAATAGAAGGGCAAATAAGAATCAGTGTTTGGATTCACATCCTTCTAGAAGGTTCCCTAGCGTAGATATTTGTTGGTGTGTATCTATGCGTAAAGAATATTTAAAAAAAAAATTTTTTTTTTTTTTTAAATTTTAGAAAGCGCAAGCAGGGGAGGGGGCAGAAGGGGAGAGAGACAGAGACAGAGACATTGAGAGAATATTAAGCAGGCTCCACACTGAGCACAAAGCCTGATGTGGGGCTCAATCCCATGACCCTAGGTTCTTGACCTGAGCTATATCAACAGTCGGACATTCAACCGACTGAGCCACGCAGGTGCCCCAAGAATTTTTTTTCAATTTTTACTTTAAAAAATTTTTAGTTTGAGAGAGAGAGAGAGCAGGGGAGGGGACGGAGGGGGGGGGAGAGAGAGAGAGAGAGAGAGAGAGAGAGAGAGAGAGAGAGAGAATCTTAAGCAGGCTCCATGCTCAGCACCGAGCCCATTGCAGTACTGGATCCCATGACCATGAGGTCATGACTTGCGCCAAAATCAAGAGTCAGACGCTCAACCAACTGAGCTACCTAGGTGCCCTGCCCCAAGAAATTTTTTATTATCATTATTTTTAATGTTTATTCATTTTTGAGAGAGAGAGAGAGAGAGAGAGAGAGAGAGAGAGAGAGAGAGAGACAGAGAGTGGGGGGAGGGGCAGAGAGAGGGAGACACAGAATCTGAAGCAGGCTCCAGGCTCTGAGCCATAAGCACAGAGGCGGACACAGGGTTTGAACTCACTTACCATGAGATCATGACCTGAGCCGAAGTGTGACACTTAACTGACTGACCCACCCAGGCACCCCAAGAATATTTTTAATTAAAAAGAAAAGTTATTTACTGAATTACTCTTTTATTCTCTCCTTACACCAAACCATCTCACCTGCTACTGCCAAATTAGTCTTTAAATTTTTTTTAAATGTTTATTTATGTTGAGAGAGAGAGCATGTGCAAACAGGGGATGGGCGGGGTGGCGGGGGGAAGACAGGGAGAGGGAGAGAGAAAGAGAGAGAGAGAAAATCCCAAGTAGGCTCTGTGCTGCTAGTGTAGAGCCTGACTCGGGACTCAGTCTCAACAACCGGGGGGACCATGACCTGAGCCAGAATCAAGAGTCAGATGCTTAACCAACTGGACTACCCAGGAGCCCCCCAAATTAGTCTTCATAAGAGACATTAGTTTCATTATATAATTTCTCTGCTCAGAAATCTCTTCTACTTGTTTCTCTTATACCCTAGAGCAAAGTTGTGTAGACATTCTGTCTTGAAGATAGGAATAGGGCCTTTTAGTTTTTCCAGGATTAACATTATTAAACATTAAAACGTGAAGATAGTAATTACTTCTTATTGAATTAAAACGGAATGGTATTTGATACCATATATATCTTCATTTTTTTCTCAAAAATTGAAATGGCACTTATTCATATAGTAAAAAATATATTACATTGTTTCAGGCAGGATTGACAGTGCTTAGGTTAAGATTTATGTGACCCTGGCCGACCATTTATCTCATATGTATTATTTTCCACGCTTAGAGCTATAAAAGGAATTGTAAAAGGCTGTTTCTCCCCTCTTGTTTACATTGACTGAGCAGTAATCTGATATGATCCACTGATAGACTTCACACATAAGCCATAAGCTTCTCTTTGTTTTAGTATGTATTAGGGCTTTGAATACTCGGTATAAGTGCTAGCAATTTAGATTATTGCTGGTCATTTTTCTTAGCTTTAAAAAATGGAAAGTCCTTGTTCTTTTTGTGTTCAATTCCCAGAGTGAAAATGCTCGTCTGGCACTCTGTGAGCATCCTCAGTGGACCCCGGTTGTGGTGATCCTGGGACTCCTGCAATGTAGCATTCCCCCTGTTCTAAAAGCAGAGCTGCTCAAGACCCTTGCAGCTTTTGGAAAATCTCCTGAAATTGCTGCTTCCCTCTGGCAGTCGTTGGAATACACTCAGGTAGTATTACAAACTCTCTTATTTATTGCAGTTTGGAAAGTGAGGCTTGATACTGTGGCAGAAGCGAGAGCATCCAGTTCGCAACTCACAGTATACCATGACCTTCCCAGTTAGACAGTTACGACTATAGTACTGAGCATAGCGTCAGAAACGAGCCACCTTGGGTTTTTCTCTTGGATCAGTTGACAGCTTCCCTAGGTTACTGGAGATGGGTTCTTCTCTTAAGACCTTGTTTTTCAGTGTCTGTGAGAAATTAATAAATGGACAAAATTCCTCCACTCGTCTTTGAGACCAGGAGGATAAGAGCCTTCAGGCGTTATTTGTACGCATTAAATGTGGGGAACATCCGCTTTTCTTCTTGGCTTCGTCTGTGTCCTCCTGTCCCACACGAGAAGAATGAAGAATCTCTCTTTCAACTTTCTTTAGACATAAAGCGTATTGGCATTTTTCTGTGAAGGTGTAGTTATTCAGTGTATATGCTAAATTTAAAAAGGAGACTAATGATGTGCTTTACAGAAATAACTCTAGGAAAATGGTGAGATGGAATGTGTGTTTGTCTAAAAAACACTACAACATACAGGTGCCGGTGATTGTAACTTTGTTTTGAAGCAGTAAGATATTCTAGTTATTTTCTAACCTGTGTCCTGAAGATGTAATGATACCTGTGTCCTGAAGATGTAATGAAGGGAGCTGGTATGAACCGAGAGGCTGAGTCACTTTTGGTTTAGTATTAATGCTTCATTTTTGCATTTAAAAGTGTGTCAGTACTTCATGTCCTAAGTGCTTATACTGCTCCTTTATAATGAAAATGCAGTATGAGTGGGTTTAGACATTTCTATCCTTAGAACAAGACTTCTTTTTAAAGGCTGCTGCCTGATAGTATATTTTCAACTTGTAAGAATGTCAAGTAACATGACATTAAGCGTAATTAACTATACCATATACTGCTCTATATTCCTAGCAAGGTCAGGTCATAACAGCTTAAACTCAAAACTTTTGCCCACATGAGAAACCTGTTCAAACCTGTTCTTGACAAATTTAATTACTGGTTTTCTGGTGCTAATAGTAGGGCTGGTCTTGAACACTGGTGAGATTTTTGTCCCATAAATCCTCTTAAGATTCATTCCTGGAATATCTCAGGAAATTTGCTGAAAATACATCTCATGTGCACTTAGAAACCATCAGTTTTCTGAAGCCCAAATAATTGGAGCTTCTACCTGAACCCTGCACAGTTGCTGATGAAAGTCCATCAGAGACTTCTCAATTGTCCTCTGTGATTAGCATCATAAGATACACACACCTGTGGGTGTGAATATGACTGTTTATATTACAGAGTCACTGCTTTTCATTGAGGAGTAGGGAATGCTTCTAACATCTCATTCTTATTATTTTAAGATACTGCAGACCGTAAGGGTTCCAAGCCAGAGGCAAGCGATTGGTATCGAGGTAAAGTTTTCCTTTGAGTTTAAATGCTCTACTCGTACATTCACATGATGAAAGTTAACAAAAAGTATTCTTATACCCTGTGAGGTTCCTTATAATTTTCAAGTTTAATATGTTTTCATTTGAAGTGTTGTCTGGTCAGTGTTGAGATGGACATGACATTTTTCCTGAGAGGAAGCAAAATACTTCAGGTTTCAGAGTTGGGAAAGGATGTTCTACGGCAGCCACCCAAACTGAAAGTTTGCGTGGAACCCAGTTTAATTGGATTACTTGGGTCAACCTGAAGTGAGAATTTACTTTAGTTTCTTTGCTTCTCTCTCTACACTCCCCCTCTCTTTTTCAAAAAGAAACATAGAAGATTTCTATTTTTAATTCACACCTGGGAACAATACATGGGAATTTGAAATTCTTCCATCTGATTAATTCAATTTATATGATACTTTGGTGTCTTTTCCTCTAAATGAAAAATGGTGAGATAACGTATCTTTTGGTGTGATGATAATTATGATGACTAGCTCAATACTAGTGAGTCAATGTCTGCAAAATGTTGTGTACTTTATAGCTGATGGTTTCATATTACTAAATTTTCTTTATTGTTTCTTTTGGAAGGTTGAACTAAATGAAATAGAATCCCGGTGTGAAGAATACCCGTTGACTCGGGCCTTTTGCCAGCTTATTAGTACCTTGGTGGAGAGCTCATTTCCTTCTAATTTAGGTGCTGGCCTGAGGCCCCCTGGCTTTGACCCTTATTTGCAGTTCCTCAGAGATTCTGTGTTTCTCCGATTCCGCACAAGAGCTTACCGGAGAGCAGCTGAAAAGGTAATATACGGAGAAAACCTATTTTCTCCTTACTCGTTTATTGCTGCTTTTTCTCTTATTAAAGGTATGAGATGCTGTAAATTCATTTTAGCTTTTGGCAATCAGTAAAATTCATAGTTTTAACACAGAGATGTCCGTGATCTGATTAGTTTATGTGCATTAAAAAAAATGAATTTGGGCACTAAAACCAAAGCACTGACTTTTTAGTGACGGTAATTCAGTTGATACAAATTCATAGTTACTCAGATCCTTAACTGAACACATTTTGACCAAAATTGAACCAAAAATGTCACGCCTTTGTCAGTTGGAAACATATCATCCTTTATTGAGGTGATTTAGTTTAGAGATTGAGATAAGTTGAAACTTGCACACCAATTTCTCTTGATTAGTAGCCCTTCTGGATTATGGAGCCTTGTCATGATAGGAAGACGTATTGTGATCTGTCAGTTATGTTTGCCAGGGATGGAGGCTGAGGGAGCACTGACATTTACATACGTATTTCCTCTGGTTGCGACACACTCGCAACTGAACTTACTGTATATATTATCTTACGTAATTCCGTTATTACTGTGAGGCAGGTACTGTGAACATTCCCATTTTACAGATGGAGGCTTAGCAAGGTTAAGGAACTTGCCTAAGGTCCAGAACCAAGATTTGAACCTAGGACTCTGATTCCAGATTCAAGCTCATAACCACTAAGCTATGTAAGAGACCCTTTCAGGTTCTGACGTAATTCACTTAGTCTATAATGTTTATTGCCTCGCAGAATACGCTTGGATGTATCTTGTAGGGACATTTCTACTTTATAATTTGCTGTTTTTGAACCTGTTGGGTTTATTTGTTGTTATATTAGTGATTATAAAAATAATTTTGTTTGTGCTAATTTGGGACAATTAGGAAACTATAGAAAAATGTAAGAAGAAATTATATTATCCATAATCCTGTTGCCAAAGGAAGGATAACGTATCCTTCTTCATATATACATATATCCATATACGTATATCCATATATACATATATCATATATATGTATATCCATATATACGTATATCCACACACACACACACACACGTGCGCGCGCACTTAAATTGAGATAGTTAGCATTCGTTTGTATCTCTTTTTGGCCACTAAATACAGTATCATGAGCACTTTTTCATGCCATCAAAGATTCTTTGAAAACCATCTCTTCATTGATTGCATGATCATTACTTGTATGTAGCATGGTGTACGTATTCATTATTACCCTTTCATTGGACACAGTTTGTTTCTAATACTTAGTCCCAAATAACTGAAACTCATTTTTTGTCTGTTGTTTTATGATTTTTGCTTCTCACACAGTTAAAATAAATACTGGGAGAGGTGTACATTTAAGTCCTAAAATTACCTCTTTAACATCTATTTCCTTATTGGATGAAAACAATGACAGCAGCCATGCCTTGTTAATAAAAGGCATTTCAGATGCTGAATAATGGATGCTGGCAATTGTGACCTCTTCAGCAAAATGCTCTGATATGTTTTCACACTTGTCTCAAGTACCTTATTTGCCTTTTCTTAAAAAGGTCATTATGACCTCAGGGTTTAGATCTTGAGTCAGCCATGTTCTTGCCAGGGGTTACTGTTTTTCATTCATGCATCTGGACCCTTCCAGTGCTGCTGTTTCCCCTAGTTACCACTGATTTCAGTTCCACCCCAACATATTTACCCTCAGGCATTTTTCCTCAACTTCATGGATTCTTTTCACTTGAAAGTCTTCTTCAGGTTTAACTTCTGTCACTGTATTTTAGAACATTAGCTTCTCACAAAAACAGTGCTTTACATTGAGATAAATAACATAGACATAGAGCTAGTATATATATATATATATATATATTTATAAATCCTAAAATCATTCATTATGTGGTGATAATAAGCCTTTTTTACTTAAATAAGTGATCTTGAAGTTTTTGGAAAATATAGATAGGTGGATAATTTAAAAATAATAATAAAAAAAATCACTGTATAATCCTAATTCCTAGACTCAGCCTTGATAAAATTATGTGTAGTGGAAATTATTTTAAAATAATAATTTAAAAAACCACCCTAACTACAGTTACCAGCCTCAGCCTTAATAAATTCTTTGCAGTGGAATTGTTTTTAGAACAAAGTTTTAATTTTGCCATCTATACTATTATACATGTTTTTCCTTTGACATAAATATTTTTCCTCGTCACATACCTTTTAAAAATCATTTTTTTTAACATTTATTTTTGAGAGAGAGAGAGAGAAAGAGCACAAGCAGGGGAGGGGCAGAGAAAAAGGGAGACACAGAATCAGAAGCAGGCTCCAGGCTCTGAGCTGTCAGCACAGAGCCAGATGCGGAGCTCGAACTCACAGACCATGAGATCATGACCCGAGCCAAAGCTGGATACTTACCCAACTGAGCCACCCAGGTGCCCCTTAAAAAACTATTTTTAACAAAAAGATATTAATGGGTCCATTAGGGGCAAGCGTCCCTTGATTCTTCTTAACTTGTTTGGCTAGAGTCATATAAGATAGAATACTGGTCTGGGAATAGAAGTCTAGGGTTTAATTTCCAGCATGTTTGCTACCAAGCTTTATGGTTTGGGGAAGTTATTCATGCTCTGAGCTTCATTAGCTTTCTTTGTGATAGAAGGGCGGTTAGATGATTTCTCGGCCCCTTTACAACCTGAGAATTTTAGAGAAAATATGAAATATTTGACACTTTGGAGAAGGGACTTCAGTCATGTTCTGGAGAAAAGTGGGAGGAATGAAAAGCTTAATAAGGCCGTCACCTTGGACTGTTTTATCATTACTGTAATATTTGTCTCTTTCTATAGTGGGAAGTTGCTGAGGTTGTTTTGGAAGTGTTTTATAAATTGCTCAGAGATTATGAGCCTCAACTTGAAGATTTTGTAGACCAGTTTGTGGAATTACAAGGTAATTTATCACTTCCAAGTATGCTGTCAACTATTGATAAAGCTATTTATAACTTATATATATAAGATACAGAGTATTTCTAAGTTAATGAATTAAGTTGGGATATAATCTTTTTTTGTTACATTGTCTTAGTTATTTTAATTGTTCTGAGCAAGAGAAAATAAAGTAAAATTTTGCTGAATGAAAGAAAGAACACCTCCTTATAGATCCTTTAAGGAGTTAACATAGGTAACTAACTACTATGAGCAAATCAGCCCTTTGGGAATTACCACTGTGTACAGTTTGTGCCATTGTCTCTAAATTGAAAGTAGCCCGTTTAGATGCCATTTAATTTACAAGTCTCATATATTTCATATAAATCAAGGGTATGACAAAAATACTAACTGACCATCTCCTGGACTGTGTTATGTTCTATTTAGGAGAAGAAATCATAGCCTACAAACCACCAGGATTTAGTCTGATGTATCATCTTCTGAATGAGTCACCAACGTTGGAGCTTGCTCTTAGTTTGCTGGAGGAAGGCGTTAAGCAGCTGGATACCTATGCCCCTTTCCCTGGTGTGTGCCTGAATGTCTTAACGTCTTGAAAACAGTTTTGATATTTTCTTTTTTTATAAATGGAGGTTTGAAAGAGATGATTTTTGAAGTCCTTTTTTACTGTAAGATTCTCTATATCCACAGTGGTGGTTTCAGTGAGTCATACAAGCAAAGTATATTAAAAGTGAAAGAGTAAGTAAGGTACAGAGACTGTCAGTAGAACTGTGTTTCATTGCATGGTCTTTTATAGGTAATTATAATGATCTTTCTTTCACTTTGATGTCTCTAATGTGCTTACATTTAAATCTAATGCACTTTTTGTTTCTTGTCCATATGGTATTTGTCAAGGCACTTACTATCGTGCCTGATACAGTGTTTGATAAATTTCACTTAATATCATTATTACTGCTAATTGTCATGGTTTATTGAGTGCTTCGTATGTACTTGGTGCTGTTAAGAGCACATTTAACACATTTAATCTGTACAAAAGCCCTTTGTGGTAGATGTTATTACTTCCAGTTTGTAAATAAGGAAATTGTGTAAGAGAGAGGTTTTGCATCTTTATCTGCAGCAAGTTTTAGGGCTGTGATTTGAATTTAGGCAGTTTGGCTCGAGAGCCCATGTATTTTAAATTTGAATGGTGGGTTTATGGGTGATCCTTGTTCAAATTCTCAGTTTCTTTATTTGCACATTTTCTGCAATGAGCATGTATCACTCTAAATCGCTTACTAGGTCTTGGCACCATTCACACTGACATTCAAAGATAAAAATCTTTGTTGTGGGGGCCGTCCTGTGCTTTGTAGGCTCTACCCACTAGATCCCTGTAGTGCTTTCCCAGTTGTGACAACCAAAAGTATCTCCAGACCTTGCCAGGTGTCTTCTGGGGCCTAAATCACCCCCATCCGAGAACCATTGCTTAAATAATCAAGGAAGAGATCAGGGAAAATGACGAGAGGCCATTGCATACAAAGAATCTTGAGTTACCAAATTACTGTGAATTGCTCGAGTGAACAGTTTTATGAAGTTGCTGCTGTAAGTGACCTTCTGAGGGCTTTTTGAGTCCAGAATTTGTCCTTTAGCTTGTTTTCCTAAGAACTATGTGTTTTTAAGATTCATGTAGAACTTTCTAATTTTCTTTGTAATTTTTTCTAGGGAAGAAGCATCTGGAGAAAGCAGTGCAGCACTGCCTTGCCCTTCTCAATCTTACTCTGCAAAAGGAAAATCTCTTTATGGATCTTCTAAGAGAGAGTCAGCTAGCTCTAATAGTCTCTCCTTTAGAACAGCTATTACAGGGAATCAATCCCAGAACTAAGAAGGCCGATAATGTGGTGAATATTGCCAGGTAAGTTACATTTGTAGGTAGAAAAATGTCTAAATAAAATCACGTGGGCATTCTACCTTTGATTTCCAAATCTGATCAGATCTCTCATTCATTACTTGGCGAGTGGGGGTAAGTGGGGCTCGTTTTGTTCTTACCTTCCTTAGCCCCTCTGATTTTAATTTCTCTGACCTTTACAATTCCTTTTTCTTCTTCCTTAATGGATTCTGTTCCTAAACATTTCTAAGTATAAAATGACATTACTTTGGTACTATTTGTCTCCTGTAGGGAGACTGGGTGTTTGGAGGACAAGGCTAGGGAGCAAACTTCTCACTGTATATGTCCTAGCTTCCAGTGGCTTGCTTGGCACTGTTTGTTTTGTGACTTACAGAGACATCACCCCGATTACTGTCTTCAGTTTCACATGGTGTTCTCCTTGTGTGCGTATCTATTCCAAATTCCCCCTTTTAATAAGGACAGCAGTCGTTGGACCAGGGTTTTCCCTAATGGCTTCACGTTAACTTGACTGACTGTGTCTACAAAGACCCTGTTTCCAAAAGTTCACTTTGGGTTCAGTATCAGCGATTGAATTTTGGAGGAATGCAGTTCAACCCATAATAGACTGTATCTAGTTAGAATGGAAGTCATTGTCTAATTTACCCAAGAGTGCTCTACGACCCTGATTCTATATGTTCTTTGTTGAGAAGAGTGTTTTAAAAGCCAAAAGTTGTGTCACATTGTTCCTCAAATGTTTTCTTGTTTTAAAGATACCTATATCATGGCAATACTAATCCCGAATTGGCTTTTGAAAGTGCCAAGATCCTCTGCTGTATCTCTTGTAACTCCAATATTCAGATAAAATTGGTTGGAGATTTCACACATGACCAGGTAATTGATGTTCTTGTTATTTCTTAATGTTTATTTATTTTTTGAGAGAGAGAGAGGGAGAGGGAGGGAACAGAGAGAGACAGGGACAGAGGATCTGAAGCAGGCTCCATGCTGACAGCAGAGAGCCTGATGCGGGGCCCGAACTCACAAACTGTGAGATACGACCTGAGCCGAAGTCGGATGCTTCACCGACCGAGCCACCCAGACACCCCATGTTGTTACTTCTTTTGGGTCATTCTGAGTACGTATGGAAGTCACAGTTGTCTATTAGAGGAATCATATTCTTGTTTATGAAACAGTTCTGTGAGAGTAAGTCGATTTATATATGACGGTGAAACCTGTTCATCAACTGGGCTGTGATTTGTGTTTGCGGATGTCGCCATCCGCAGTGACAGTGCACAGGCTGTAGTGTGTGATTGTGCTGTCTGTGCTGTCGCGCGTGGACAGGAGGGCGTAGCGGGACTGTTGCTCCTCTAATAGAGCAGTTGAAGTGATGAGGTTTGTAAGTGCAGCTTCTGCTTGTATTTTGCATCTGTTGTTTCTCCCTCTGTCAGTTGGGTACAATCTGAGGGAGCCTCTGCAATTCTCAGTGTTTCTCACTGTTGAGTTGTCTACTTCTGTGGCTTTCTGGTGACTTACACTTGTGTCACTCCATTGGCTATTGCACTATAGACAGTTTTCAGATGTTCATTTAATCCAATTTATAGTCCCTTTCTATTCCGAATAGCTCGCTGAATAGCTACTATTGGGGAATCTGCTGCTTTTTTTCCCTCTTTATAGGCGTTTGTCCCATTGTATCTTCATGTTAGAAACCACTGCTTTTAGCTAGTTATATTTTGTTGTGTCTTCCTTCGCAGTGTTTTAAAATAGGGACTACTCTGGCATTTTGGGTGGGACAGATCTTCATTTTCTGTGTCACTCTTGCTCATATTGCAAGTCTCTTAGCATCCCTAGATGCTTTACTACAGTCTTTACTACTGTCTGTCAGTAGTAAACTCTGGTTGTGACAACTCAGAAGGCTCTCACATATTTCTTTTTGTCTTTTTTTGAGTTTATTTATTTATTTTGAGAAAGAGTATGAGCAGGGGAGGGGCAGAGAGAGAGAATCCCAAGCAGGCTCTGCTCTGTCAGCACAGAGCCCAATATGGGGCTTGAACTCAAACCATGAGATTGTGACCTGAGCTGAAATCAAGAGTTGGGCATTTAACCCACTGAGCTATCCAGGTGCCCCTGGCGTCACATATTTCCCAAAGTGCCATCTGGAGTGTCAGTACCACCCGGGTTGAGAACCACTGTTTATAGTAAAATATTGATGTCTAATCTGGCCATTGGATGAGGTTCTTGAAAACTACATGATAGGGGATGTAGTAGGTGAGGTTCTCAGCTCACTCATATTAAAAAAATGTTTTTAATGTTCATTTATTTTTGACAGAGACAGAGCATGAGCAGGGGAGGGGCAGAGAGAGAGAGGGAGACACAGAATCCGAAGCAGGTCCTAGGCTGTGTGCTATCAGCACAGAGCCCGACGCGGGGCTCGAACTCACAAACCGTGAGATCGTGACCTGAGCTGAAGTTGCATGCTTAACCGAGTCAGCCAAGGTGCCCCTCACGCATATACATTTGAGTATGAATTATTATGACCAGTTTTAACATCCTGCTATATTCCTCGAGGAGATTAAGTAGTATCTAATCTCTCAGCCCAGAAACATAAAACTGGTGACAGGCAAAACATTTGTAAAGAGAGAAGATGAGAATTTTATATTTTATTTTAGTTAAGATCCCATACCATTGGGTATATAAATGAAGAGGTCGGGGCGCCTGGGTGGCGCAGTCGGTTAAGCGTCCGACTTCAGCCAGGTCACGATCTCGCGGTCCGGGAGTTCGAGCCCCGCGTCGGGCTCTGGGCTGATGGCTCAGAGCCTGGAGCCTGTTTCCGATTCTGTGTCTCCCTCTCTCTCTGCCCCTCCCCCGTTCATGCTCTGTCTCTCTGTGTCCCCAAAATAAATAAACATTGAAAAAAAAATTTTTTTTTAAATGAAGAGGTCATGAGATGGCAATTTAATGTATTTTTTTTTTAAAAAACTGATTTGAGGGGCGCCTGGGTGGCTTGGTCAGTTGAGCATCTGACTTCGGCTCAGGTCATGATCTCACAGTTCGTGGGTTTGAGCCCCACATCAGGCTCTGTGCTGATGGCTTAGAGCCTGGAGCCTGCTTCAAATTCTATGTCTCCCTCTCTCTCTGCTCCTCCCCTGCTCATGCTCTGTCTCTCTCTCCTTCAAAAGTAAATAAAAACATTGGAAAAAAAATTAAAAAAAAATAAAAATAAAAACTGATTTAATTCTTTGGGAAAGAACATTGGGGAAGCAAGTTTTGAAACCGAGAAAGTGTTAAAAATTTTGTTTCTTGGGGCACCTGAGTGGCTCAGTTGGTTAAGCATCTGACTCTTGATTTTAGCTCAGGTCATGATCTCACACCTGTGACATCGAGCCCTGTGTTGGGATTCTCTCTCTCTCCCTCCCTCCGTCTCTCTCTCTCTCTCTCTCTCTCTCTCTCTCTCCCTCCCCCCCCCCCCCCCCACTTTTGCTTGCACTCTCTCTCTCTCCCTCACAATAAATAAACATTTAAAGAAAATTTTGTTTTTTCAATTATTTCTGTAGAGAGCTATCTTACTACTATTTCAGGAACTGAGTTTCCTATTAAAAGTGTAACTGAAACCTAAATACTTTAGAGATTTGCCTTTTTTCTTTAGAGACAAATGTTTGTGAATGTATATCACATTTATCATAGTTTCTCTCACATTATTAAAGAACTTTATAAATTTGTCTTTTAACAAATCTTTATATGACTCCAGAGTGTAAGTCAGAAGTTGATGGCTGGATTTGTGGAATGTTTGGATAGTGAAGACACAGAAGAATTTGTACGTCTAGAAGAGGGTATGTATTTCTTTCTTTCTTTCTTTTAATTTTGTAAATGTTTGTATATTTTTGAGAGAGAGAGAGACAGAGACAGAGTGTGAGTGGGTGAGGGGCAGAGAGAGAGAGGGAGAAACAGAATCCAAAGCAGGCTCCAGGCTCTGAGCTGTCAGCACAGAGCCCGACGCAGGGCTCAAACTCACCAGCTGTGAGATCATGACCTGAGCTGAAGTCGGACGCTTAACCAACTGAGCCATGCAGGCGCCCCTAGAAGAGGGTATGTCTTATATTAATGTATTCATTTTTCACTTTATATAAATACTTAATATAAAGAAAGCTGTTAACTGTCTATTGGCGACGATAGAGAAGTTTGGAAATCTGCTGGTACAAACCTGTAAGGTTTTGTGGAAACCTCTTCAACAAATGTGAACTCACTGTGATGGCTAATGAGGTAAACTTGAAGAAAAACATGGAGGTTTGGAATGCAAGCTATATATATTTAAATGTGGTTTATGTTGATTTTTGTTTTGTTTTGTAATTTTGTTTTGTGGGTTTCCACATGAAGGATCAGAACTTGAGAAGAAACTAGCTGGAATCCGTCAGGAAACAAGAATCCACATCTTGAATCTTCTCATAACCTCTCTGGAGCGCAATCCACCCAATCTTGCTCTCTACTTGTTGGGCTTTGAATTGAAGAAGCCTGTCAGTACCACAAACCTACAGGATCCAGGTACAGCCATAAGACACACAGACATTTCTTTCTTGTCGGATTTGTTTAGCTAAGTGATCATTCATTGAGTTCTGGACTCATGGGATAATTCACTGAAAGTGAGAGGTCATGTGGTAGGTCAATCTTTAGGACTTAGACAAAGTCTGGACAAATTAAGCCTTGGAAAATTAGCATTTATTAATTTTCGGTGTCAGTATTTGAAAGGGTGTTTACAGTAGAACATATGTTTATGGAATTTAACTTTTCTAAAGGTATTTTAATGTCAATGCAGAAATTTAAAAGTTGAATTTCTTTTTGGTTTCACGTAGGAGTCTTAGGTTGCCCTCGAACATGCCTTCATGCCATTTTAAACATCTTGGAGAAAGGAACTGAAGGGAGAACAGGTCCAGTGGCAGTGAGAGAATCTCCTCAACTCGCTGAGCTATGTTACCAGGTATATAGAAGGCTGCATTTCATAGCACTCAGTAGAAGAAATTTAACTAGATGCTTGAATATATCACAGATACAGAAGTATAACAATAAGACTTGAGTTGAAATGAGTTTATCTGGTAGTTTGCCTTGTCTTTCATATATAGATTAAATCCCTAAAACAGAGACCCCCAGATCCTGTAGATCTACAGGTCCTATGTGTTGCTCACTTGAAAAATGAGAGAAAATTCGAGGTGGATTTTGACCTGCTAGTGTAGAAAGTTTCCAGTGGTTCTGTTGCATGTTGTTTCTTTTTGGTGAAGACAGCAGTGGATTTGGCTCAGAAGACCTCTGATTCTCATCTCTGTGATTTAGCTAGTTGGTTAGCTAAATCACCTTGGGCATGTCACAAAACTTCTGCTGAGTTTTTTAGTTTGTGCAGTGGGTTGTTATGAGGCTTAACTGAGAATGTAAGATGTGGATGAAAGTCCTTTTTTTTTTTTTTTAAGTTTATTTTGAGAGAGAGAGAGAGAGAGTGGGAGGGGCAGAGACCTAGAGAGAGAGAGAAAATCCCAAGCACACTCCTCACTACCAGCACAGAGCCCAAAATGGGGCGCAAACTTACGAACCGTGAGATCATGACCTGAGCCGAAACCAAGAGTTAGACACTTAACTATTACCTGTTAGCTTAACTGACTATTAACTGCCACCCAGGTGCCCCCGAAAGCGCTTTTTAAGAACCATGTGAATCCTGCAGCTCCGGAGCTAGATGTAGGGTGGTGGAAAGTCCAGTTGTTTAAACTAGGATGAGAACCTCTGCTTTGCTTGTGTTCACTTATGATTATTTCTTGTTTCATTCATTTGGTGTTTTAAGAACTAGGCTTTATAGGATGTGACTAATTTCTCAATTTCAGTAGCGCCTTGGTTTACATTGCCATAAGAAAGGCATCGTTGACCTATAGCGAGCTGGACGTTTTTCTTTATTCTCCTGTTTCTCTTTTTGTAATTCCCTTCTGTTTTCTTCTATCTTCTGGTTGTCTAGACAGCCCTTCACTGTAAGTACTAGAATCAAAACGAATTCTTCCTTAACGGGGGAATCAACTTGATGTACATTTTAACAGCATTACAGAATTCGACATATTTAGATAGAAGTAGTCGATAAGCTTAATCATCTAGGCTAAAGGAGTTAGGCAGGTGAAGTAAGTGAATGAAGCCAGATGTAAGACAAAAAGGTTGGGAGAGGGAGGAGGAGGAGGAGGATCTGGCAGACCGGGAAGCACGTGCACTGCTAGTTTTCACCATGTCAGCATGTGGGTCCCGGTTTGCCAGATTCTCTGGTTTTTAATACACTGTACTGGCCAAAGGAAGCATGTCTGTACCAGCAGTCTGCCAGCTTATTACATATGCTCTGTGACTTTGCTACTCCAAGCGTGGTCCAGCCTCAGCAGCAGCACTCCTGGGAGCTTGTTAGAGCAGAATCTCAGGCCCCACTCCAGGCCGCTGAGTCAGAATCTGCATTTTAATGAGGCACTGCTCCATTTTTCATGAAAGATGCTTCCTTCACCTATAGATTTATACTTCACTCTGCTTCAGAAAAAAAATTCAAACTTTGAAGAGCTTGTGAGTTTAGATAACTCTGATTGTAGCAAAGGGAACTAGTTTGGACCTTACTGATACCTTCCTCTCCCGGCAGTATGCGACTTTCTGGGTGCAGAAGTTGAGATTGAGCCTAGACCTGTGCTCTCTCCTCTCAGGATGGACATTTTTCTTGCCTGGTCTTGGGAACTAGGGAGGTTCTTAGGCACATGCTTGTAAAATGGCTAGTAGTGCTTTGGGAACTCCTTTTCTGTGTCCTTCCTCTAATATATTACTCGTCCCACATCTTTGAGCCTCTATTCTTGTGTCTTCTTAACTGATCATCTGATACGATTGACTCATTTTGTTTTGTTTGAAGACGTTCATTATCAGCTTATCAAATTTTTATTTGTTAATAGAGTATCAAAAATAATGTCAAGGCTATTCGAAAGACAACATGCATCTACAGTAGAACTATTTAAGTTTTTGCTTTGTGTTCTTATCTTTCTTCCTTGTGTATACCTGTTTGTATAGTTACATTCAGCTGACAGTTTTGTGTCCTTTCCCCCTCTCTGTATGAACTTTCTGTACATTATATCCAAGTTTTTACTTTGCTCTAACAAACACCTTTAGTTACTTTTGTTGTTTTTTGTTTATTTTAAGAATATAATTCCAGAGGTGCCTTGGTGGCTCAGTCAGTTAAGTGTCCAACTCTTGGTTTTGGCTCAGGTCATGATCTCAGTTCGTGAGTTCGAGCCCCATGCCGGGCTATGTGCTGACAGTGCAGAGCCTGCTTGGGATTCTCTCTCTCCCGCTCTCTCTCTGCCCCTTTCCCACTCGTTCTCTCTCTTTCTTTCAAAATACATAAATAAACATTTAAAAAAAGAATATAATTTCAGACATGGTTTTGCAGTTGATTGTCATTACTGGTTTTATAAATTGACAGTGAACACTGAATTGGTGAATATTGAACCATTGCTCCCAGAGAAAACATAGGTTAGAACCCTGTAAGCCTCTGTCCCGACATTTTCATTGACTGATAATTAAACAGCCAGGTGCCCCATGACTTCAGATTTTATTTTGCAAGTAATCTTGACAATTATAGTATGCATTAAGTAGTGCCAATAACAGATGAATTTAAAATTCCTTTTACATGGAAAGCATCTAATAAGTATGTATAAAATAAATCTTTCACAAATGAAAGTTTTCACTACCACTTTGCCAAATACTAGGATTTGCTTTTTTAAGTTTTATTTATTTTTGAGAGAGAGAGCATGAGTGGGAGAGGGGCAAGAAAGAGGGGGGCGGGGACAGAGGATCTGAAGCGGGCTCTTCACTGACGGCAGAGAGCCTGATGTGGGGCTCGAACTCATGAACCATGAGATCGTGACCTGAGCTGAAGTTGATGCTTAACCAACTGAGCCTCCCAGGCACTCCAGGATTTGCTTTTTATAGTTAAAAATTTTGCTGTTTACATTAAGAGGCCTGCCTTATTGACTGAGTGTTTATTTATTTATGTATTTATGTATGTGTGTATGTATGTATGTATGTATGTATTTATTTATTTATTTATTTTAAGTACGATCCATACCCAATGTGGGGCTTAAACTCATGTGACTCCGAAATTAAGAGTTGCAGTCCCTACTGACTGAGCCAGTGAGGCCTTAATTTTTATTTTTAATGTTTATTTATTTTTGAGAGAGAAAGAGAGGGAGGGAGTGCAAGCAGGGGAGGGGCAGAGAAAGAGAGGGACAGAGGATCGAAAGCAGGTTCTGTGCTGACAGCAGAGAGCCCGAAGAGGGGCTTGAACCTATAAACTGAGATAATCACCTGAGCCAAAGTCAGACACTTAATGGACTAAGCCATGCCCCTTAATTTTTTTTATCACTAAAAAGGATGGACAATTTTTGATGGTGGGCTATATATTTTTTCCTTCCTCTCAAATGTTTTTTGCCCTTTTATCTATTTAGGTATATGATACTCATATACCTAATGGAAAGTTTTATATATCTAATAGATATTTCTTATATTTATACAAAAGCAAACCTTTATCCCCAATTCTATTATTTTCTGCTAAATTTTTATTTAATTTAGAGTTTATATTTGTTATTTAGTTGAATCTGGATTTCTTTGTAATTTTTTTGATTACTTCAATCCTGGTAAGTTTATTACCTTCCTAAGGTTCAACTAAATTAAGTATGGTTTTTAGAAGTTGTTTCCTGGGTGACTGGTTGGCTCAGTCAGTTAAGTGGCCGATGTTGGCTCATGTCATTATCTCACGGCTCGTGGTTCGAGCCCTGCTTTGGGCTCTGTGCTACGCGTCGGATCAAAAAGAATGGAGCCTGGAGCCTGCTTCAGATTCTGTGTCTTCCTCTCTCTCTGCCCCTCTGCTCGTGCTCTGTCTCTCTCTGCCTCTCAAAAAGTGAATTAAAACGCTAAAAAAATTTTTTAGAAGTTACTTCCAAGTGATTTGTTATTAGTAATAGTTAAAATACTTAACTATTTTACTATACTTTTTAAATTAACTATATGTATTAATAAACGTACTGAGGTTGACTTAAACATGAGTTGTATAATAATGTCATCAGCACTATTCCAATCTGTATTCTTGAGTTGGGGTGCTAATGATTGCTTATAACTGAGCATCTGTGTTTATCCATTTTTCTTAAGTTATTGATGGGTCCTAGCTTCTGTTTAGTAAATCTAAGTTCACCTTTTAACTTACAATTTATAACACAAAAGAAATGATTTGTGGATTTTTTTACTTCATTTTAACTCTTTAGGTGATATATCAGTTGTGTGCGTGCTCTGATACATCTGGTCCTACTATGAGGTACTTGAGAACCAGCCAGGATTTCTTATTTTCACAGTTGCAACATTTACCTTTTTCTAACAAAGGTAGGACATTATTTTCCCATATTGTTATAACTAATTTGTGAAGTCTATGTGATTTTATTTATATAACATTCAGGGTAGCAGTTACAGTATTTGTGGAATTCCGTTTCATTTTGTTACTTTGCTTTTTTCGTTATTTTGGGTTGCTTTTGTAATTTGTCACTGAGAAGCCTCATGTTCTAGCTGCTGGCATAAAGTTATTTAAAAATAGCTTGTCAGGGATGGAATTTGATCCTTATACTACCAAATAAAATATTTAAATTGTGTTGAAGAGATAAGAAAATATTTATCTGAGAAGATTCTGGAAATTTAGATTTTTTGAGTGACGGTGTTTAATTAAAATGTCTTGTTTTCCTTTTGTTTCTTGTGTACGTATTGAAACCACTTGAGATCTTGAAATGAGAAATAGAAAGCTAAGTATAGTGGAAATAACTGAGTTTATTGACCTAACCAACGCAATCCCAGGCTACCTCTCTTTTATAGGATTCTACTTTATATAATTTTCTTTCTGATCAATTTGTAACAATTTTCTGAATTCGATTTATATCTAGACAGTTACAGTCCATGGAGATTTTTTTAAGGTTTTTTTTTTTTTTTTTATATTTTATTTATGTTCTGGGAAGTGTAAGCTCACGGATTTCATAATAAATTTTTATTACTAGTAATTATCTGCTTCTAATCCACGTTTTAGAGTGATGAAATGAGAGAACTTTGGGAATTATCTAATGACAAACATTTTTCGCTTCATTTTCATAATAAGCATGTCTTATTTTTAATTCTAAGATCTGTTTATATTATAAGCTTTTTAAGCAACCCTCCTTTATACCTAATTAGAAAGAAAAGTTAATGCTTTGTCTCTTACTGTATCTGTCTTTTAAAAATCAACCTAGTTTAAAAAAAAACAACGAGTTTTGCCTGTTACTGTGGTGGTAGGGGTGGTGGTTGTAGTACTATTTGGTGTGTTTTATGTTTATACTGTTAGAATTTAGGACTTTAAATCAGGCATATTAAAAATAGTGGAGTCAGAAACTTGTATAAGTGATTCCCAGTCCTGATTTTAGGTTTCATTTTTGGTTTTGTTTCTGGAAGCGTTTCAGTGTGCACAGAGTGGGGAGGGGCTCAGTCCTTCGCGACAGCCACTTCGCTCACGGCTGCCAGGATGTGCCAAGTTCTTCTCCTCTTCTTGGTGCTGATGCATGTCCTTGCCCTTTTCTTGATGAACTTGAGAGCCCCCCTGCCCTTGGAGACTTTGAGCAGCTGCACACTACATTGCTTTTGTGGGGTGAAGCCACACACCTCTCAGTTCATGTCCCATGTGAGCTTGGAGTGCTTGGTGAGGTGCCCTTGGTGGCTGTGCCTCAGCTTTCTCATGCTCTTGGTCACCTTGTAGCCCTTTCTGAGGCCCACAGCTGTAGGGTAGCGCAGGGCTGCGGCTGCTATGCTGCGAAGACCAACCCTAATTATATGTGAAATCACATGTCCTGGATTATCTTAAGAGAGATCATAAAATTATGCATTGGGTATTTGTTTTATGAAATAAAAGTCAAACTGCACATTAGGGCGTTGTTTTTTTTTTACAAGTTATATATTTGAGAATTAGTGTTTGTTTTTAAGTATGAAGTCTGTGTTAATGTCAAAGTAGGACAGACTTAGAATTTTATAGATAAGTGTGAAATTATCCTGGTAATGGAAAATTGATTCTCTTTTGTTCTTCATTTGCTTTGGCTCATCTTTATAGACATGGACGTGCTTATTTTTTTTCTCTTAGCATCTGTTTTTGCTTTTTTAATTTTCTTCCAGGGTGATAAATTATTATGATGCCAAGTTTCATAAATTGTGGAGTATGTTACTTACGTGAGCAAATATCTGACGAGTTAAGGAATTTAGATCTGTTACGATCCTGTTATTATACTCTAGGAAACTAAACTCATGTATTTAACTTGCAGAGTATGAAATGTCTATGCTGAACCAGATGTCATGGCTAATGAAGACTGCCTCAATAGAACTACGGGTAACTTCTCTGAATCGTCAGCGGTCACATACCCAGAGGCTCCTACATCTCTTACTGGACGACATGCCTGTGAGACCGTACTCAGGTGAGTGTGTACATGTTGCCGTTTGTTCTCTTGTGCTGCTGGCTGGTCCGTGTGAAGGCATGCGCTGCAGTCTTGCGCTTAGCATGTGATTGTAGGCTAAACAAGTTCTTTCCGTCTTTAGAATTTTTTTCCTTAAAACGCAAAACTTTTAAATTCATCCCATAATTGCTATTTGATTATTGTTTGAAGCATCCGCGTTCTGCTATATGCAAATATTCAGTGGAGTTTGCCACACTGAGCCAGGATGACCCAAGGTATTTTAACGTGTGTTATACATGCAAATTAAACATAAGCTTTTCTAATCATCGCATTGGTGGGAATGGGTCTTGCCTCTTTGGGAGTTCTGATTATCCTCTTTACAATTGTGAAGTGGATCTCCTGGGGACAGAAAGAATTAGATGAATGTTGGTAAGTTCTCATCATCTTTGCATTTCAATTATCCATTTGCAGAGGGCTCTCTGACCTAGCAACAGTGATCTAGAAAAAAAATACCTTGTTATTTCCAAATAAATTTTATGAGTATGTTGTTGTTTTTCCTGATCTGTTATTATTGATGCTCTAACAGATGGTGAAGGAGGAATAGAAGATGAAAATAGGTCTGTCTCTGGGTTCCTTCACTTTGACACTGCTACAAAAGGTAAAACCCTTTGAATCTATAATAAATTTATAGGTGTATATTAAATTGCTTAAATTTGAAGAGATAATTATGACACCTGTATCTGCAAATTCTGAACTGGTATAGAAGAGCTATAGAAAGGATTAGTTGTCATTCAAAAATAACTTTTTTATAACTAGGATGAATGAATGGGAAAAAGTGTTTTTGCAAATGGATGTATTAGAAATAAAATCACATTTCGATTTCAACACAGTTTTCCATTTCTGGGCTTAACATCCTTTCTTTCTCCCCCCCCCCCCCCCAAACGTTGATTTATTTGTTTTGAGAGAGAAAGTGCGAGTGTAAGCTGGGAGGACAGATAGAGAGGGAGAGAGAGCGAATCCCAGGCAGCCTCCTTGCTCAGCACAGAGCCTGACTCGGGGCTCGATCTCACTACCGTGAGATCATGACCTGAGCCAAAATGAAGAGTTGGACGCTTAACCGACTGAGCCCCCCAGGTACCCCCTCAACTCCCTTTATTGAACCTAGCACTATCTTTGAGAGTGAGCTGAGTACAACGGTTTGCTCTTCTCCTCACCGTCCCAAATAAAATCGAACCACTTTCTATTTTTTCTAGTACGTCGAAAGATTCTAAGCATTCTTGACTCGATTGACTTCAGTCAGGAGATCCCTGAGCCTTTGCAGTTGGATTTCTTTGATCGGGCCCAGATCGAGCAAGTTATTGCTAACTGTGAACACAAGAATTTACGGGGACAGACAGTCTGCAACGTCAAGGTAAGGATTGTTTTAAAGTGTATGCAGTATCAAGTGGTTTAGACTTTGAGTCCTCAGACAAAAAGAGAACCATGCAGTTGTTTTCTGATAAGGGTATTGGTTTATTAGACTGTGGTTTTCACTTTTCTAACAGCAGGGAAATGAAACAGAATAGGCGACACTAGCTTTACCTCTTTAAAAGGTTCCCCATCACCTTCCTGATAGTAGTCATGCCACCTAGCTATGGAATGGTTTTACTCTCTACCAGGTAACTGGTAATGGTCTCACTAATAGGAAGAAGATATCCAAGGGCATTTGCGCTAACTTACCTGCCACAGAGGCTCCTTGGTCCCACTCAGTAATGTGAGGGACACCTAATGTTTTTGACTGGAGACCGAACAGAGTCACTTATAGATTATATATAGAGGTATCCAACACTGTTTCCACTAAGGCAGTTTATAGTAATTGCTAGAGGTTATTATTCTGAAATGGTCTGATTTTTCACTCTTTCCTCAATTCTGTAGCTTCTTCATAGAGTCCTTGTAGCTGAAGTAAATGCCCTCCAGGGTATGGCAGCCATAGGACAGAGACCTCTCCTGATGGAGGTAAGCCCTATTGAGAACTTGTTAGTTTGAATCTTCTACCTATTTAACTGCCAGTTAGAAGACAAAACTGTAAATTGACTTGTAGTTCATCAGTTAGTAAACTACTTGAAATTAAACCTTAATGGAATCTTCCATTTTTGACTTTAAAACTTGTAAACTGAACTGAAGTTAATATCTGGATGCCAGAGTAAGTAACGTTTTTTTTTTTCTGCTAGGCTAGTTTAGGATTTGCAACCTGTCCATATTGTGTATTAGACTTCCCTTGTTCTCTGTCGGTGAGGGAAGAGAGAGTGGTTTTTCATCACAGGTGGGGAGCAGTGGGTTAGAGGTCAGGTGAGAAGAACCACACACATGGAAACACAGGTGGCTAGGCCAAAGCAAGAAGCAAAGAAATAAAAGATATGTCAGGGAGACATGCCCTTGAACTTGAGTTTTAGGCAATTCCAGTGCTCTAGAGTAAGTGTAAGTAGATACTACAAAGAAAATGGGGTTAAAAAACCCCTACCACCTCTGCTGACTGGCATGCATGTGGAAGGTTTCCTAAATATACTACAGATGTGTTCAGGTTAACTGACAGAATAAATGACTCTTGAAAAATAGGACTCTGTTGGGGTGCCTGGCTGGCTCAGTTGATGGAGCGTGCGACTCTGGATTTCAGGGACGTGAGTTGGAGCCCCACATTGGGTGTAGAGATTCCTAAAAAAGATAAAGTTAAAATCGGACCCTTTTGGTAAAAGATATTATCTGCCCATTTGTTAACCTTGTGATTCAATTTCTGTGGCTTTAGGAAATCAGCACTATACTTCAGTATGTGGTAGGAAGAAACAAGCTGCTGCAGTGTCTTCATGCAAAACGGCACGTGCTGGAGTCATGGAGGCAGCTGGTGGAGATTATACTGACAGCTTGTCCCCAGGACCTCATTCAGGCAGAGGATCGGCAACTGATTATCCGTGATATCTTACAAGATGTGCATGATAAGGTAACGTACTTCCTAAATTGCTTCCTGAACTTCCTTACTTCCTAGTTACTTCCAGTATTGCTGAACAGATCTTTATATACTACTTAAAAACACAGTTTCCCACCATCCTTTTTTTCCCCTTTTATGTTAGGAATAAATAGAGTTGTGTATTGCCAGTGTTAAGGCGATCCTTAAGAAAGTCTTCTGTACAGTAATGGCTCTCAACCAAAGTATGTATCACAATTACGTAGCGAGCTTTTTAAAAATACACAGATGGATCCCACCCCGGACATACTGAATGGGACACTCTGGTGGGTGACCACTTGTGTGAATTTACATTAAAGACCTCTCTAAGGAATCCTGATAGGAATCCCTTCTGGTTAAGAACACACGTTACCAGTATCATATTTAAATTTTTCTATGTATTAGCTTTTATTTTCTTTGATCAATGACATTCCATTCTTATATTCTTAATGGTAGGTGAAAGCTCAGGGTATATAAAACCTGTTAATGACTGTAGCTGATTTGTCTTTCTGCTTTAAGATACTAGATGATGAAGCAGCGCAGGAGTTAATGCCAGTGGTAGCAGGTGCTGTGTTCACCTTGACTGCTCACCTAAGCCAAGCCGTTCGCACTGAACAGAAGCAACCATTAGTCTTGGGACCCGGAGAGACCCATTACGCTCTTATGCTCGATAGCTCGTTCGCGTCACCTTCTTCAGCAGAGAACCCGGTGGTGGGATTTGCTTCTATTGGAGACTCTTCGCTTCACATCATATTGAAGAAACTGTTAGACTTCATTTTGAAGACAGGTTTTTTCATCTAAATTTCTTACAAATCACACCTTTTGTGTTTGTTTTAACTTTCATTTGAAACAGGGTTTGTACTCTGTATCTCCTTAGGTGGCGGATTCCAGCGAGTGAGGACACACCTGTACGGCTCTTTGTTGTATTACTTACAGATCGCCCAGAGACCAGATGAACCAGACACATTAGAAGCAGGTAGAACCAGATAGATTTCTAATCTTTTCTGTCTCAGAGATTTTTAGAGATTCTGTTGTAGAGATTAAGTTAAAAAAAAAAACCCCGTTTTCCGTCTTTTGGCTAAGTAAAGCTGTAATAAATGAGTCTTTATGGAATCATGAAAGCACTTATGTGAAGTCGAGGAAGAATGTGTAGTTTTTAAAATTAAGACGATAGTACATGAGTACTGTAAAAAAAAAAAACCCTCAAATACCACTTTAGCTTGTATGCGTTTTTAATTCCCTCTCTTTCTCTGGTCCCACTGAACAGTCTGCTGTACATAGCGTGTACATGTCTTTCTCCCCTTTGCAGAGCATCACGATGCATATCTAGTTGAATCTTTTCAGTGTCTCCGTTCTGTAATACGGAAGTAATGTTTATTTAACCATTTGCATTATTCATACACACTTCCATTGTTTCTAATTTTTACTGTCACAAATATGCTGCATCAAATGTTCTGTTATATGCCTTTGTATTTTTCAAGAAGAATGCTTCATGGTAAAATTTCCATGTGAAAGACTATGCGCATTTTTATTTTAATAGATTCTACCAGAAGCACCTGGGCGGCTCAGTCAGTTGAGCATCTGACTCTCGATTTCAGCTCATGTCATGATCTCACAGTTGTGAGAACTAGCCTCACACTCAGCATGGAGACCGCTTAAGATTCTCTTGCTCCCTCTCCCTATAACCCTCACCCACTTGTGTGAGTGCTCTATGAAAAAAAAAAGAAAAAAGCTCCTACCAAATGGCTTTCTGCCAGTCTAAACCCTCATCAATAGTGTACCTATATCTTTTTGTACTAATGTGAAGTTTTTCTTGAATAAATTCCAAGAGGTAGAATTTCTTGGTCAAAGGTAATGCCTATTTAAAATATTGATAAATCCCACTTTCTAAAATAAAATTAGCATTAAAAAAAATTTTTTTTAACATTTATTTATTTTTGAGAGACAGAGTACAGGTGGGGGAGGGGCAGACAGAGATGGAGCCACAGAATCCAAAGCAGGCTGCAAGCTCCGAGCTGTCAGCACAGAGCCCGACGCGAGGCTCGAACTCACAAACCATGAGATCATGACCTGAGCCGAAGTTGGACGCTCAACTGACTGAGCCACCCAGGCACCCTTAATTAGCATTGTTAATTAAGAGTAATAATCTGGACTTTTTGGTCTCCAGATATGAAAAATGTTTTTAGCCATTCAGCAAATGAATGTATAATACTCTACACCAGAAATGTCCTGCTATTTAAGAACTTGTCATAAGCACCTTTTGATAATGGACTTCCGATACCTGTCTGAGAACCTTTATGAGTATTTGCTATTTTGTACACAGATTCTTAAAAACCACTCTGTGTGTAAGACCCAGATTATCTCCTGTTATTCTTTACTGGCTAATATTTTTACATATTTTTCTAAGGAGATAATAATAGCCAAATGATGTATTTGTAGAAATGGCCTACCCACTTAAAGCACAAAAATTTTTAGGATCATTCAAAAGAATAGTTCAGAGAAGCTTTTTAAACAGAGAGAAGCTTTTCTTAAGAGATAATAATGGGGATTCCACTCTCTACTCCTCCCCCTCCAACACACCTCTCCATTTTCCTCTTGTCTGAAAATTTTTTAACGTTATATTTAGCGGAATTGGCAAAGTCACTACTTAACCACTAGGTAGAGTTCTACAACATACTTTTTATAAGGCGTCGTTATCAAGATGTAATAAAGTGGTGTGACCACAAAAGAAAATTCTCCTTTGTTTTTAATTTTCAAATGATGTATTTTTAATTTCATTCTTTAATTAGTTTTTTTTTTTTTTTTTACCACTTAATTGCTGCTTATTTTGACTTATTTTATTTACTTATTTTGGGGGGGGGGGCAGGGCTCAAGTGAGCAAGGGCAGAGAGAGACAGAGAGAAAGGGAGGAGAGAGAGAGAGAAGCGGGGCTCACACAGGGCTCATGTTTTGCCCGAATCAGGGCCTTGAACTCACCTGATGTGCCATTTGAACTCACGAACCGTGAGATCATGACCTGAGCCAAAGTCAGATGCTGAACGACTGAGCCACGCAGGTGCCCTATTTGGACTTATTTTAAATAGCAAAGCACTGTATTTCCTAGACACTAGTGTTTTTAAGTTTCAAGTTAGAAATACTAAATTTAATAAATATTTATTGATACCTACTTATGTATGTGTATGTGCATGTTTTGACATGGTACTACTTTCTATTTTATTTTAAAACAGGAACTGAACTTTTAATGTCTACATACTTATTTTTCCATACCTCTTTTACTTTATTTTTAACATAACTATGTATACTGGATACTGGGCAGCTATTTTTTCCTGTTTTGTGTAAAAAGAATCCTACTCACAGAGACGAAATGACTTGCTTGTCTGTGGCAGATCTGATATTAGAAATCAGTTTCCTTGATTTTTTTTTTCTCAAGTTTATTATTTTGAGAGAGAGAGAGCATAGCATGCACATGGGGGAGAGTCAGAGAGGGAGAGAGAGAGAATCCCAAGCAGGCTCCTCACTGTCAGGGTGGAGGCTGATGTGGGGCTCAGACTCACAACTCGTGAGATCATGACCTGAGCTGAAGTGGGATTCTGAGCCAGCTGAGCTACCCAGGTGGCTCAGTTTTCTCTATTTTTAATAGAATGTTCTTTTTTCTGGCCATAGCATCTCACGTCTTCATCCTTTTTGTTATCGTTGTCTTTTTGTAATTTGTAATTATTTCTTTTTAATTTGATAGATAATACCTACCAGCAGTGTATTTGTAGCTCATAGTACAAAGGGCTTAATTTCTAATACGTAAAGAACACCTACGCATCAAACCCAGTAGAAAAAATGGTCAAAGGATATGAGCACACAGTTTAGGGGAAAGAAAATTCAGTTAGCTCTTAAGCATATATTAGCTTTGTGAAAATCACTGTAGGTGGACTCCATCACCTTGAGTTGGCAATGCAGATCTGGGGAGAAACAAAAGCATATATTCTTTGAGTAAAATTCTTTGGAAGATTCATATATGTCAGGAACAGTGCAGTTAAAATCTGACATTTTTGTTTGCATATGTAATCCCTGGGGGTTAGTTGACAAGAGTTGACATCATGACTATCTCTCTTTGTATTCTTTTTTTTTTTTTTTAAACTTTTTAAGTGTTGATTTTTATCAGTTTTTGAGAAAGACACAGTGCGCATGGGGGAGGGGCAGAGAGAGAGGGAGACACAGACTCCGAAGCAGGCTCCAGGCTCTGAGCTGTCAGCATAGAGCCCTACACCGGGCCAAAATCCACAAACCGTGAGATCATGACCTGAGCAGAAGTTGGACGCTTAACCGACTGAACCACCTAGGCACCCCTCTTTTTATTCTTTTCATCTTGTATTTTTTCTCATTTCTACCAGTGACCACGGGAGAAAATACAGATAATTTGACCAAAGCGTAAATGTTTAATATGAAGCCCTGTTGCTGTATTCTTAATTTCTTTATTCGTTTGTTTCTTCAGCTTTAGTATTATAAAAATACTTCACATTTAAATACAGATAATTACAAAGATACACATCTTCAGCACATTTTTATAAGATTATTATTTTCAATAAAAGTTTATTTATAAATCCAACTTACAAAGTTATGCTAACACATCAGAGCCATGATATAGTGCATCTTCCTTAGTTTTATTTTTGTAAGATTAGCCCTATTTGAATGTTCTGTATAATCTCAGTAAAATGGATTAAATTGTTGCAATTTTAAGTACTTTCATTATGAGCTTTTTTCATAGGTTCTCTTTCTTTTAAATTGACTCTTTTTCCCCTTAAATTTGGTAAGTTAATTATACTCAGTTTTGTATTTTCTTTATAAGTAAGAATTAGAAATTGTCATAAACATAAGGAATTCTCTGCTCATAGTTCTTTTGGGCTCTTGTGACCTTTGAGCAAGAATATTCCTGTTCTTTGTGAAACCATAATATCTATTCATCTTTTTTTAAAAAGAAGATTAGAAAAGACAACCTATTGCCATTATTAAATTTTTGAGAACCAGAGCATCTGGGTGGCTCAGTCAGTTAAGCATCCAACTCTTGGTCTCAGCTCAGGTCATGATCTCACAGATCATGAGTCTGAGCCTCGAGTTGGGCTTTGCACTGACAGCATGGAGCCTGCTTGGGATTCTGCCTCTCCCTCTCTCTGCCTCTCTCTCTCTCTCTCGCTCTCTCAAAAGTTTATTTATTTTGAGAGAGAGAGAAAGGGGAGAGAGAGAGAATCTCAAGCAGACTGTGATATTAGTGTGAAGCCCAACATGGGGTTTAAATCCATGAACCGTGAGTGAGATCATGACCTAAGTTTGAATCAGGAATTGGTCACCTAACCAACTGAAGCCATCCAGGCACCCCATAAATAAACTTAAAAAATTTTTTTTTGATAATCTTATTGTGACATTAAAAATTGTTATGGTCTAGGCATTAGTATGATCTGGCATTATAGTATAAATACACCTGTAAGTCATAAAGTAGTGGGACTAAAAGGATTATATAGAACATCTTGCCTGCTCTGGACTCTTCTTTGAGTCTGATTCCAACAAGTGACTTAAAAATACTAGCTATAGCTATGGGTGTGTGTAGTAAAATGCAGGCTCTTTGCTTGATGTGAATTTAGATGTACATTTCTCATCACTTTTATTTTTTACAACCTGAGTCAAGTCCTAGAACCTGAGAACCTGATTAAAAATTAATAATTGGGTATTTAAAAAATATTTTAGCTTTTGTTTTTTATTTCAAAATAAATACTGAATGAGGAAATTTAGAACATATTAATAAACAAAGGTAAGAAGAAGCCCCACATTCTACCCTGCTAAGATAACCATTGCAACATTTTGTTATAGCCAGCCATATTGACTTAAAATCTCCCTTGTCTTTTCACTCAGTATTTTATGAGCTTTTTTCTTTGTTAAATAATATTTTTAATAGCTCTATACATTTTGTCACTTATGGGTATACCATCACTTAGCTTGTCCGTTTTTGGACATTTAGATTATTTCCGGTTTTTCACAATATGAATAAAAATCTGATCTCATTTGGTGGTTGATTATTTTCACTTATTCCAAAAGCAGGAAATATTAATTAGGTTCTTGTTTTCATAAGGATTATATTCTAGTATAAATGACAGTATATGTATTTATAAAACAGGAAGCATTAAGTTGGGTGATACAGGCTAGGTGCCAGCAAACTTTTTCTGTAAAGGCCAGTTAGTGAATATTTTAGATTTTGCAAGCCATATGCTCTCTGTTGCAGCTACTCACCCCTGCCTTTATAGTGTGAAGGCAGCCAGAGACTGCAGTTGAGTGACCATGGCTCTGTCACATCACAGCTTTATAAAAACAGGTCAGATTTTGCTCTCAGCCCTTAGTTTTTGAACCCAAGTATAAATTATAAGAGGTATGAGAAAAAAGAACATCAAGACTTTCACTGGGCTTTGCAGGTAAAGTTGTATTTACATAGGACTAAATGGAGGGCTCTTCAAGCAAGGCCCGAACTTAGGAGGGAGTAAAGACTAAGGAGGATGTCTTTGCTATAAGCAAGGGTTGTGGAAAATAACGGTTGGTGGGAAATAAACTGGAGTGAAAGGGTAGGACCATATTAATGACCTTGCAAATGAAATTGCAGTGTTAAAGCTAGTTGGATTAAGCAGTTGATAGCCACATTAAGTTACTGAGAAAAGTGCTATGAAGTTGGTATTTAGAAAAGTTTGTATGGCAGTGATTTGTAAGGTATGTTGGAAGAAGGAACAGTTTGGTGTAAAAGAAACTAACTTGGTGGTTTCTAATGAACTAATTTACCCTCCAAAAACGAAAATTTAAAAGAAAGTTCTAATTAAGTTGCAGCCTTAGGATTTTCTTATTTCTAGGTGGTACTGTTAATAAAATGTGGAACTTGGAGATCTGTTCACAGTGACAACGCAAATCAAGTTGTTTCTTTACGACTAAGCCTGGTCTTCTGCAACCCTTGATTTCAGTTTTCTCTGTAAAGCCGTAGGGGCTCTTGGCGGAGTGTCTCAGGGTTTGTGTGGAGGAGTCCGGAGAGTGATGTTCCAGCAGCCCTCTGCCCTCATTTCAGCCAGTTTGAAATCTGGAATCTGTGGCTAAAACTACAAATTACAAAGTAGTGGCTTTCAGACTTTTATTCACAACCTTTATTCAGACAATTTTGTAGCGGTCCTGTGTGTAAACCAGAAAAGATGCTATAGCTCCTCAGGCTGGCTTTTTGAAAACCCATCCTGAGGGCATCTGGTGGCATCCCTGGAGCACATTTCTGAGCTTTCTCTAACCTGTCCGTCAGTAATTAATGTTGTGCTACTGTGCTGGCCACTGTGCTAAATACCAGGACAGTAATGGTGGGCAAGACAGAATCCGGATGTAACACAACCTGATGTACTGGTAAATAAGTACCATGCAGAAAATGAGATAGTGCTGTGCTGTGTATGTGTAGGGCGAGTTGGATGTAGCTGACAAGTGATGTTAGAGGCTGGAATCATGAAGACGAGGCAGCCATGCTGAGATCTGAGGAAAAACCCGAAAGATCAAAGTGCAGAGATCCTGAGACCAAAGTGGTGAATGTGAGGGACAGAAAGGCTCGTGTGGTGGCAGCCAGCGGAAGAGGGAAAGAGTGGAAGATGAGGTTGAGCAGGGATGGGGACAGATGACGTGAGGGAATGGATGTGATTGAGAAACATAAAAATCCCATACCCTCCTTTGACAGTTATTGAAATTAAAAATGAGGACGACTGAAACAAAATTAAAAGTAGCGGTAAAAATATTTGAGGGGGAAAAATATTATTAAAACTCTGCAAGTTTGCCTTCTGCGAACATTATAATGGAACGTAAGGCACAATGTGGGTTACTTTTATTTTTCATGATCAAACCTTCTTTGTTTATACTCTCCGTTCTGATCAGTTCATCTTGAGAACTTTTCCCTGATTTAAAAATAGTTGCCATGTAGTAGTTGTAAAAAGTCATAAGATTGGTTTGAAATACAGGTTATGGCTTTATGTAATACATTTTTGAAACTCTTCTAGAAGGTTTACATGAATCTTAGTAAAATATATGATCATATCTTTAATTATCTTTGTATATTTAAATTATTTTCATAAGGGGTATGCTTTTTTAATAAGTATTTTTAATAAGTATTTCAATTACAAAATATAAATAAAATCTGATTTTTTTGGAAGCAGATTTTTGTTGACTTTGTACCTAACTTTTTTTAGTCAAAATTCTCATAGCTATCAATAAAGGATGAAAATAGATTGATTAGCAGAATAAATACAGGATATTGGTTCTCTTATTGTCTTATAATTCATTTTGATTTTGGGCGTGTGGGTGCCTCAGTCAGTCTGACTCTTGATTTTGGCTCAGATCATGGTCTCACAGTTCACAGGATTGAGCCCCACCTCAGGCTCTGCACCGAGCATGGGGCTTGCTTGGGATTCTCTCTCTCCCTCCCTCTGCCCCTCCCCTGCTCATGTGCACGCACATGTGTGCATTTACTCTCACAAAAATAAACATTAAAAAAAGTAGTTCATTTGATTTATTTAAGAATAGGGAGTTTATCCTTTTCATAACACAGTTGTCACCTTAGTGTACAATGTGTACATTGTGTTTTTGAAGTTTAGCTGCCTAGACCCATTGGTTGGTGGGCCTTGGGTACTGCCTGAAATAATGGAGGGATTTTTTTTTCTTGTTCTATATGAAGTGTAATTGCTCAGTCATCACACTGTTCTTTATTGGGGTGTTTTAATATTTTCTGTTGTAACCCTTTTAGCCAAGAAAACCATGTGGGAAAGGCTGACAGCCCCTGAAGATGTATTTAGTAAATTACAACGAGAAAACATAGCCATCATTGAGAGCTACGGTGCTGCCCTCATGGAAGTGGTCTGTCGAGATGCTTGTGATGGCCATGAGATTGGAAGGGTACAGTAACTCCTGTTTAGTATAACAATTGAATAAATATTTTGACTTATTAAGGTATAAACTGAATTAACTTTGCAAATGCATGTTATATATTGAGAATTATTGTCTGCAATATATTTTAGTGAATTGTTTTTAATGTTTATTTTTTGAGAGAGAGAGAGAAAGAGAGAGGACGGGCAGACAGAGAGGGAGTCACAGAATCCAAAGCAGGCTCAAGGCTCTGAGCTGTCAGCACAGAGCCGACGCGGGGCTCAAACTCACAAACCACCAGATCATGACCTGAGCTGAGATCAGATGCTTTAACCAACTGAGTCACCCAGGCGCCCCTACTGAATTTTCTTATTTGTTATAATTTGGAATTTCTATTTTATTTATTCATATGTTTTCTTTATTTCTGTTCAGAATCTCAGTTCAGAATTTTCCCTCAGCATAATCTTTCTGCTGATTGTGAGGTTAGCCTTACACTGGTAGAAATGCTGCTTAATAAAGATCTTTGGTTAAGAGTATACTGGGTACACAGGTTTTATACTGAATATGTCTTTCTTTGCTTTGTGGAGGGGAATTTGCATTTATAATTCTTTAAAATACTATACCACACTGGTGATAATACAATGAGAAGATAACTTCCTGCTAATGAAGAGTTTCATAGTATTTGAATCATATACAGCTGATCCTTAAACAACATGGGTTTAAACTGCGTGGGTCCACTTACTGTGCAGATTTGTTTTGACAGATACAGTACAGAACTGTAAATGTATTTTCTCTTTTTTGAACATTTTTTTTTCTCTAGCTTACTTAATTGGAAGAATACAGTATGTAATACATATAAGATAAAAAATATGTGTTAATCAACTATTTATGTATCCACCAGGCTTCTGGTCAGCAGTAGGCTCTTAGTAATTATAAGGTTGTGGGGAATCAAAAAGTTATACATGGATTTTCACCTGTGCTCCTAACCCCCGTGTTGTTCAGGGGTCAGACGTATTTGAAGATGGTGGGAAACAGGCCTTTAAGAAATAGGATGAATATAAACTGTGTAGTAAGTTCTTATGTTCAAAACAAAACAAAACAGTTTAAGTGTTGTTATGCATAGAAAAAGGACTGAAGAGGAGAGAGGCCAAAATGGAGTAGCAGTGTTTATCAGGCCACATATATTCTATATGCTTTTCTGTGTTTTCTAGGTTTCCTGTAATGTGCATGTAATACCTCACAATTAGGGGAAAAAGCTATTTTTAACAAGTCTCTTTTCTCCTTTTATTAATAAATCAAGATTCTGTATACATAGCTTTCAAGTTTCTCAAAAAAAAAAAAAAAACCACCAAAATAAAATGTAATTGCAAGCTACCATTTCCCTTGTAAGAAAAGCTCTAAATATTTTCATATCAAGGGAGTTTCTGTCCTTGGTTTTGGTAGCCATCTCCATGTTTTGGGCTTTGATTTGTTCTTCTTCAGATGCTGGCACTGGCTCTACTTGATCGGATCGTCTCCGTAGATAAACAGCAGCAGTGGCTCTTGTATCTTTCTAACAGTGGCTACTTGAAGGTGCTCGTGGACAGCTTGGTAGAAGATGACCATACTTTGCAGAGCTTATTAACGCCACAACCTCCCCTCTTAAAAGCCCTTTATACTTACGAATCCAAAATGGTAAGACTTTGTATTCATTTGAAGTTAGATCAACCGCTCACTTCCTCTTAGAGCAGTAGATGTATCAAAGAACGTTAATGTGGCCGACATTTTTAGTATTTCTGTCATGTAAGCTATAATCATTTCAAAGAGTTTTAAATTTGGAACATGTGTTAGAAATGTAGCTTCAAAGCATGCCAAAGATGAGTTGAAGTGATCCCGAGAGGGTTAGCCGGGTAATGGAACTGCTTGCTCCTCATTCAGGTTGCTGATGATGGGGAATAATGGGACGCTGAGTGCTCTGAGGAGAGCAGTAAGCAAAATTGTCTCTTCGCCACAGAATTCAGACTGTATTAGCTGCCTGTGGAACATTCCAATGTAGCTGTGCTGGTTCTAGTTTAAACACGAGATTTTCAATACCATATATAATGCATCATTTCCTTTCCTTCAGATTTCTTTTCTCTGTTTCCTCCTGGTTGAGAATACTACAGAGTCACAATAATGGAAGCACTAAAGTCTTGGACCCGTTATTAGCTCCCCCCTCCTTTATTTATTCAACAAGTGTTTATTAAATACCTATTATATGCCAGGTGTGGCAGTAGGTGCTAGAGATACAGCTATGAGCAAAACCATCTCCCCCCCCCCCCACCATATGCCCGCATGATGATAAGTAGAACTACAGTTGAGTTGAATACTGTTTCTTGCAAGGCACTGTACTGTGACACCTCAGATATGCTGTGTTTAATCCTCGGAGATCCCGTGTATAACGTGCCCCGCAGAGCTAGCTCGGAATTTCTCTTCAGTGTGATGAGAGATCAGAAATATGCTGTGAGAGAGTCTCATTTTTATCTGAGGCCCTTGGATATGATTTCTGTATTGATGCTTTTCCTTTTGTAACTTCTTAGGCATTTCTTACAAGAGTGGCCAAGATACAGCAGGGCGCTTTAGAGCTGCTGAGGTCTGGGGTGATAGTGCGACTGGCGCAGTGCCAGGTCTATGACATGCGCCCAGAGATGGACCCGCAGGGGTAAGTGTCCGTATACGCTGGTATTGTTTCCGTACTGTTCCTTCATTGTAAAGGATTAGCGAGGAAAAAGAAATTCCAAACGAAATCTTCGCCATTGGTTTATCATTCTGTTTGAGCAGTACTCTTTCACCTTGATAACTTTAATTTTGGTCCTACATCCCTGCCTTTTACTAGTAAATGGAAGTTGCTAATAAGGGTAAGAGTAGGAGGGACCTAATGCTTTCCATTTTAGAGCAGTAATAGGGAAATAGGAAAGCGTTTTGTTAGTAAATGGTTTTCTTCCCAACTTTAGTGTTCTGTTCAATAGAATATATATTTTTAGTTATACTGGTCCTTTAAAGTATTATAGTGAAATTATAATTTGTTGTGGATTTCTTATTCCTGATGACTTGAATAGTATTTTATATTTTTCTTTTTGTAGCGTTTTGCCAACTGCTTGTACATTTGAAAGCTTTTAGTCAAATTATTTTAAGTTTCAAGCTTCTTAACAGATTTCTTGGTTCAGTTTGAATATGAGTTTTGGGTTTTTTTGTTTTTGTTTTTGTTTTTGTAATTCATTTTTGTCTACTGGCTGCAGCATTGTTAGCCTATCCTCTTGGAAGTAAATAACACCGTTTTACTAATTTTCTTCATAAGCCCGTTGCCAAATTGAATATTTGAGTTTTTCTAGGATTAACTATAGAACTGTTTTACCTCCAGAAAACAAATGTAGGGTTTTTTTTGTTGTTGTTTTGTTTTATGAAGTTTTAAACATGACAGCTATTATTTTCGCCTTAGGTAAAGAGGATTGAGTTAATTACATTCCTTGGATCTTGGCATATAATCACTTGTCTGTGCAAAGCTTTTCTCTTATTTATTTCTGTGTTTTGTGTCCATTTTCTTCATTTGGCAACCATTTTCTTTTGTCTAAAAATTTAAATATTTATAATAAATAATATTTTATTAATACCTAATCTTAAAAGTTCAGTGATATTAGGAGCACCTGGGTGGCTCAGTGGGTTAAGCATCTGACTTCAGCTCAGGTCATGATCTCATGGTTCATGAGTTTGAGCCCCCATCAGAGTCTGGAGCCTACTTCAGATTCTGTGTGTGTGTGTGTGTGTGTGTGTGTGTGTGTGTGTGTGTGTGTGTCTGTCTGTCTCTCTCACTCGCTCTCGCTCTCCCTCCCCCTGCTCATGCTCTGTCTCTCCTTCAAAATGAATAAACATTAAAAAAAAATTTTTTTTAAGTTAAGTGATTTTACAACTTCGTTTTAACTTTTTAAAGTCTTGATTTTTTAAATCTAATGGGCAAAGTAGATTCATTTTTGGCTGTGGGTATAGGAGGGGGAAACTTGGGAAAATAACTTGTTTTTATTTGTTTCTTGCTTATAGTTTCTATGGCCCAAGGGAGCTTTCAGAGTAGAATAAATATGTTTAGGAAATTCCAAGCATTGTCTTCAAATTATGCAGATTTTATTTACTGAGTTTTTTCATAATTGAAATAACTCCTTTTTTACTGTCTATATGAGATGGAGAATTCTCATTAGTAGCTTCACATCTTAATCAGGCACCTGTGATTGTTTGCCATGGAGATGGGCAGGAACTGTTAGCGTCCCTTAACTCTTGGACTGTCGCTCTCTCCTTGTTGGGTGGAAATGAATGAAGCATGTTTGGCATGAGAGACCCGCCAGTTTTCATCCCTGCCCCCGTGGACCGCTACCGGCAGATTCTGCTCCCGGCTCTCCGCTTGTGCCAGGTCATCCTCACGTCCAGCACGGCCCAGCACTTGCAGGCAGCAGGCCAGGTAAGAAGAGTCATTGGCCTGGAGGTCGTCTGGTGCAGGGGCTGCGTTTTAGAGTTGCAGAAACCCTAGGCATAGACAGCGTCCATGGGTTTACCGTCCACTGTGGCAGACCCGGGCACTGATAGCCAGCCCCCTGGTACCTTGTGTGAACTTCACCAGACCATTCTTACATATACTCTTATTTGAATGAAACCCCACAGTGAAGAATGGAATAGTGAGATGGAAAGCAAGAGCTCAAAATGTGTTCTTCTGTAAAGGGAAGTGGTTATGATGATAGGAATAAGCTGCTTCTAAAATGTGGTTTAACCACGGATTTAGCAAGAGGCCATACACTATGTTAGGCCTTGCAGAAAGTATAAAGGATAGATGATAATGGCACATTTAATTGTGATATTTAGAGAACGAAGTAATTGAAGTAAGTGAATTTTCTAAAATTTTTTTCATTGAGCACCAGAAATTCGTTTTATTTTCCTCTCTTTTCAGTTGAAACCTTCAAAAAAAGAAATCTTTGTCTCTTTAAACTAATAATACAATATATAATCTAGCCATTCACCGATTAGACTTATCATTATGACTCTGGAGTCTTTATTGTTTTGCTCTATTATTGCAACACCCTCCAGAACTGTGTCCCAATACTTCATGGTAATGTTATGTGCTTTCCCTGTCTTCAGTCTCCAGGCTTATGTCACCAGGGTAGAATGCTGCTGTTTCTAACATAGCACCGTGTTTTGTTTTGTTTTGTTTTGTTTATGTATTTTTTTAAATTTTTTAAGTTTATTTATCTTGAGAGAGTGTGCTTGTGTGCACACCCGTGAGTGCGCCCCTGAGTGGGGTAGGGGCAGAAAGAAAAGGAGAGAGAGAGAATCCCAAGCATGCTCCATGTTGTCAGTGCAGAGCCTGGTGCGGGTCTCAAACCCAAGAACCATGAGATCATTACCTGAGCCGAAGGTGGGCGCTTAACAGACTGAGCCACCTAGGCACCCGGTTTTTTCTTTTTTCCCTTTTTTTAGAGAGAGAGCACGCGAGTCGGGGAGGGGCAGAGGGGGTGAGAGAGAGAGAGAATCCTAAGCAGTCTCCATGCTCAGTGTGCAGCCCAATGTGAGACTTGATCCCACAACCCTGGGATCATGACCTGAGCTAATATCAAAAGTCAGACACTCAACCGACTGAGCCACACAGGCGCCTCGACATCTTGTTTTATACGCATTAGTACATCTTACCCCTTTCATATGTGGCCTTTGGGTCAGTTCTTTAAAACTCAGAGACTTCCCCTGTCTTCTCTTTTATTGAGATTAAGATTTTTTTTTTTATTCCAAGTGGGACGCTGTGATGATATAAGATTCTCTAATGCCACTCTTGCACTGGCTATCGCAGAATCCCCCAAGGAGCTTGTTTTAAAAACACAGATGACGGAGCACCACATCCAGCAGTTATGGGCTAAGGCCAGGAATCTGAATTAAAACCTAAAAAGGGACACAGTTGCTGAGTGATTCAGATGTTTGGCTTGTTTTGGCATAGAGGCTCAGCCTTCAAGGCGTTTAATCGAGTTGAGGAGACATCCCGTGTGAAACTAGAGTCCATGATGGTAGGCTGGAAAATGCCAGTGTGGAAGGGCGCAGTTTAGAGGGCAGGGTTTTTCTCTCATTTGTATTTACCATATCAAAAGGAGAATTTAACAAAAGCTTTTTATGTGATTGTCCCCATGTCAGGCCAATCAGATTTTTATAGAGCAACTTAAATTCAGTAAGTCATTTTTATATCCATTTATTTTAAACTCCTGTTCTAGTTCCACTTGGACAAAAATAAAAGAAACTGAGAGTTAAGTAACAGTATTCATACAGTAGTTCTAAGTTATACTTTTCAACCGTAGCCTCTAAATACAGTAATTTCTAAACTTTGAAATGATCTTTCTTGTGAATTTTAGGTAAATACTTGCTTCTTGAAGAAATAAGCCACATAAATGCAAAAGACGATTCTTATATTACGTTCATTGTGATTCATGACATTGAATTTCTGGCTTCAGCGTTACTAAAAAAAGATGAATTGTAAATTCATAATACAATTTTATCCTGTTGACCTCTGTTTTTTCCATTTCTCTCCCTTCTCCTTGGCTCAGGTGTTGCAGTTTCTCATTTCGCATTCTGATACCATCCAAGCAATCCTGCGCTGCCAGGACGTGAGCGCTGGGTCCCTGCAGGAACTGGCTCTACTGACAGGAATTATAAGTAAAGCCGCACTTCCTGGTGAGTCGATTATGTTGGATGGACTTTGAAATTCTACGCTTAATAGAATGAGGTTTTTATGGCTTTGCGATACGTAGGACTTACTTGAAATTGGTCCTAACCGTTAACTGCTTTTTTTTTTAATTAGTAAGTTTTTATTTATAAGAGTGATATATCATACAAAAATTCAGAGTTCAAGAAAATAATGACTACTCAAAACCTCACTGCCTAGAATTTACCAAGTGTTTTTTTTAGTATATATGCTGCTGAAGCGAGCCTTTCAAACGTTGTTTTATATGTATGTACACGAGACAGGGACGGAGGCACACAGAGATAACTTACGAGAATGACATTGTTTTTCACGTGCATTGTTAGAAAACTATTTAATTTTACGTGAGTTTAACAGATTAAGAAATTAATTGAAGAGAGGAACACCTGGGTGGCTCAGTTGGCTAAGCATCTGACTCTTGATCTTTTTTTTTATTTATTTTTTTTATTTTTTTTTTCAACGTTTATTTATTTTTGCGACAGAGAGAGACAGAGCATGAACGGGGGAGGGGCAGAGAGAGAGGGAGACACAGAATCGGAAACAGGCTCCAGGCTCTGAGCCATCAGCCCAGAGCCTGACGCGGGGCTCGAACTCACGGACCGCAAGATCGTGACCTGGCTGAAGTCGGACGCTCAACCGACTGCGCCACCCAGGCGCCCCATCTGACTCTTGATCTTGACTCAGGTCGTGATCTCGTGATTCATGAGATTGAGCCCCATTTCAGGCCCTGTGCCGACAGTGCAGTCTGCTTGGGATTCTCTCTCTCCTTCTTTCTCTGTCCCTCCCCCTATCTCTCCCTCTTTCTCTCTCTTTCTCTCCCCTTCTCTCTCAAAAGAAAAAGAAATTAATTGAAAGAAAAACTGAAGACCTTGTTGAATTCCAGACAAATGTTTTTTTTTTTTTTACTACAAGATTACAAGAGCTGTTAGTTCTTAAATGATCACTGTGATGAAGAAGGAAAAAAAGATTATGAAACATTATTAAGCTATTTGGTTATTTTTTTTCTTTGAATTTCCTTACCACCTGTATATTTTAGACAGAATCAATTAACTCCTATAGTATGGAAGACTGAAATCATGAGTTCTTTTATACTTCTTTTTCCACCTTCAGATTATCTTTGCCTATATTATTTTTACTTTGTCAGATTTTATTTACATTCAGACCTGTACCCGTGAAACCTTCAGCTGTTCAGTTTTATTTGTATATTTACGTGCATTCACTGAAACACACCATTGTTTTTTTTTTCCCCATAGCTTCACTGTTCTTAGTTCTTTCTTTCGATTTATCTCTTGGTATTTTTAATTTGTATTGAGGTCCTTTCCCCCAAGAAAAAGTATATTGTAGTCCCTGAATTTTCTAATGTTTATCAGCATCTAAAGGTTGCCTCTTTTTCTCCTTCTCTCTCTGCCCCTCCCTTGCTCATGCTCTGTCTCTCTCTCTCTCTCTCTCTCTCTCTCTCTCTCTCTCTCTCTCTCTCAAAAAATAAATAAACATTAAAAAATTTTTTTAAAAAAAGGGGAGGCACCTGGGTGGCTCAGTTGGTTAAGTGTCCGACTTCAGCTCAGGTCATGATTTCACAGCTCATGGGTTCGAGCCCAACGTCAGGCTCTGTGCTGACAGCTCAGAGCCTGGAGCCTGCTTCAGATTCTGTGCCTCCCTCTCTCTCTGCCCCTTCCTCGCTCATGCTCACTCGTTCTCTCGCCGCTCTCTCTCTCAAAAATAAATATTAAAAAAAAATTTTTTTAAAGATAAAAGTTGCCTCTTTTTCTCCCTTTCTCTGCCCCCCATCCCCATGCTCTGTCTCTCTCTCAAAAATAAGTAAACATTAAGAAAAAATTTTTAAATAAAGGGGAGGCACCTGGGTGGCTCAGTTGGTTAAGCATCTGACTTCAGCTCAGGTCATGATTTCACATGGGTTCGAGCCCCACATCAGGCTCTGTGCTGACAGCTCAGAGCCTGGAGCCTGCTTCAGATTCTGTGTCTCCCTCTCTCTCTGCCCCCCTCCCTCACTCATGCTCTGTCTCTGTCTCTGTCTCTCTCAAAAATAAATACACATTAAAAAAAATTTTTTTTAAAATACAGGTTGCCTCTTTTCGTGAAAGATGGCATGGCTGATTATGATTCTTTCCCTCAGAACTTATAATATTAATGATAACAGCTTGCATTTATTAAGTATAATGTGCCAAGTACTATTTCTTTAAACACTTAGCATATTTATTTAATTCTCACAAGGGTCTTAGGAGGTAGAACTGTTTTCCACATTTTACAGGTGAGAAAACTGAGGCACAGAGAGGTTACCCTGTCCAAAGTCACATAGATAATACTGCTGGTGTAGTTTCCCGGCCAATATGGCTTCTGAGCCTGTGCAGTTAACTAGTAGGCTACACTATCTCCACTTTATGTTGCTATGGAGAAGGCTGAGGCCAGCCCAGGATTCTACCCCACCACCGATATGTTTTCCTCTCTAAGGGGTGTCAGTGTTTGAGCCCGTGGTATTGGGAGAGGGAGCGGGTTTGGCTGGGCAGAGTGCAGTGCCTGTGGAAGCACTTAGGCCTGTGCTTATTCTGAGGAGAGCCCGGCTTCCACTCTGCCCAGTCACGGTGTGTCCCAGTGCCGTGCGCTTGTCGTGCTCATTCCCCACTCATGCCAGTGTCTTTCAATGATACCAGGTCAGGCCATCCTTCTGCCTCTGCTGAGGTCCCACGGTGCTTTGTAGTGGTTCTCCTAACCGTTTTGCCCTTGGTTTCCCCGGGGCCTTACCTAAGTACTGTAAAAGGCTTCTCTGCAAATTGAAGAGTGTCCATGAGAATTTGCAAATGTTTTTGGTTTAATCTTCTTTTTTTTTTGACATTGCTTCTGGGGAGTGGAATAAGGGCCATGGGCTGAATCGTGCTGCTTACTTCAGAATTTTCTCTAGTTTTTTTTCTTTGCCATCACCATTTTTCACTATTTATGGCATAATTCTTCCCCCACCCCCTTGTGCTGAATTTTGTTCATTTTGTACGTTGATGACAGGAGGGACATTCTATGATGCTCCTTCATTCCGCCATCTTAGCCTAGAAGTGCTGAGTTAGGTATCAAGAGAATTTACCTTTTATCAAATCCTCTCTGACAAGGTGGTTTTATTCATGAAGTCTTCTGTCAGTAACTTTATTTTTAAATGTCTAAATTTTCTATATTTTGCTAATAGCATCATTTGACCCTGTCATCGTATTAAGATTGTATTAAGAAAAGCACTTTATTTTATCTTATTAATGTTTTTTTGTTTGTTTATTGAGAGTGAGAGAGGGAGGGAGCAAGTACAAGCAGAGAGGGGCAGAGAGAGAGGGAGAGAGAGAATCCCGAACAGGCTCCTTCCAGTTAGCACAGAGCCCGAAGCAGGACTTGATCGCATGACCACGAGATCACGACCCGAGTTGAATCAGGAGTTGGATGACCGACCACCTGAGCCACCCAGGTGCCCCAGCAGTTTCACAGGCTCGTGATAAATTCCAACAAAAGAAAAGTACAAGTGGTGCAGCGGCTGTCTAAAGTGGTTTAGGGAACAGCGACCAGCAGTTCTCGTTCTCTAAAAGGAATTAGGTGTCAACTTAGCTTATTGTTTTGAGAAGTTTCTCTGCATATGGCGTCAAATTGTCCCCTCCCTACACAAGTGAAATCAGATGATACGCACTGCTATGTAAGTAAGTAACTTCTTTTTTCCAGTTTGTCTTGGAGATCTTTTCCCTCATCCCATAGAGCTCCTACCTCATTCTTTTAAATTGGGTATCATTTTCCAGTGGCGAGAGTTAACCAGGTCTTTGTTCTTTAACCAGACACCTGTAACATGTTTACTGTTTCCAAGCTTTTTAAAAAATTTCCAACAGTGTTGCATTTAATAACTGTGTATGTATGTCTGTGTATGTGTGTCTATGTGTATATATAGGCATTTTTGTAGATTTGAGCTGGTAGGCTTGATAAATGCCTGGCAGTCGTTGGCCAGAAAATAAAAACACTTAAATTTTTCTTCTGAAGATAATGACAAACACCCTCCCAAAATTTTCAGACAAACTTGTAACAGTTTTCACTCCTATCAACCCCACTCTGCACAGTTTAGCCTTTGAGGACATACTGTTTTGTATTCTCCTGTAATTTTACTATATATATTTTTTATCTTAAATTCTCACATTAAATTTTAAGCCCATTTATAACTGTGTCCCCCATATTGCCTAGCCTCATACCAGTTATGTCATACCTCCTCAAATACTGACCAAAAGGCTAATTTTTTTTTCTATGACCCCCAAATATTCTGGAAAGTGTTTTGGAGTTGAGACCAATGTAAATGGTACACCGAGTACTCATTCGGCACTTAGCAGAAGCATCTTATAGAAACTGAGAGCATCTTACACAAACAGAATTGGTAGTCTTTTTTTTTTTTTTTTTTTTTTTTTTTTTAAGATTCTGTTTTTAAGTAATCTCTACACCCAACATGGGGCTTGAACTTACAACCCTGAGATCAAGAGTCACATCTTCCACTGACTGAGCCAGTCAGGTGCCTCCCAAGTAGTCTTTTAAAGAGAGGCAGCAGGTGGAAAAAAGGAACTGGGGAATAGCAATACATGTTGCAGAAATCAGGAAACTTGAGAACAGAGAGGAAAAGGCCCACATTTCATGGTGGTGTTAGGTACAAGGTCCAGCTTTAAGGGGTAGGATGGGAAAGAGGGTTTAAAAATACAAGCAGCAAATGTGGACAAAATATTTCAAGAATTTGGTATTAACCATATTTTCGCTTATTTGGGGGTTTTATTTTTTGGAGTACAAGGGAGACCTGAACGTGTTTTCAAATAGGGAAAAATCTTCTGTGGCAGGGTAGATTTGGATAAGCTGGAAAAGTGATCCTCAGAGCAAACTCCCAGAGGAGGTGGAGAAGGGAAGGGATGGGATCTAGTGGAGTAAAGAGGCACAGGTGCGGCACAGCAAGCCAGCATGTGAGGTCGTGGGCTGACAAATCTAGAAAGAGGGGGTCTTGTTACTGTAAGGAGCAAACTAGCATACTAGAGCGTATGCTTGGAGGTAAGGACTGAATTAAGGAGATTGTGACAACAAAGGGTGGCTAGGACCGGTTCAGGTGGGTCATGAGCATGAGTACAGCCACGGAGGAAAGGAAGAAACCAGCAGAGTGAGTGAGCTGCGTGTTTACCTGGAGAACGCGATGGAAGTAAAGGGTGTTCGTCCCGGTACCGTAAGACTGATGAACTTGATTGAAGAATTCTGTAATAAGTCTAAACAGAAGTTTAATGGGAACTTTTGTGTGTACGTGCAAACTCTACTTTGCCTGAGGGGAAAAGGAAAAAAAAAATCAGATGATACAGTACCTAGAAGAAAAAAATACATTTCATTTTTAGTGTTTTATATCCTAAACTCTTTCAGCAGGAGAGAGTAATTTACTTCTGAGTTTAGAACATTTTTAACTTTTATGGTTATAAATAAAAAGTAGATTTATCTCAAAAACTTTAAAAAGTGCCTTTTGAAATCACAAATTCAGTCTAGATTTAGATTGCATTTGAGCGAACATGTAGTGGTGTGCTTATAGTCTTTGTGAAGTTGTATTTCCCAGAACTCCTTTGTGGCAAGTCTGTGTCTTTTCTTGTACATAAAGAATATAAAATACTCGAATCGTTCTTCCTAGTTTTTAAATGTTTTTATTTTGTTGACTTTAAAACTGTATTTAAAAGCATTCCAAATTTTATCAGGTATATTAAGTGAACTTGATATTGATGCAAATGAAGGATCTCTAATGGAGCTACAGGGACATATTGGAAGATTCCAGGTAACCGACTCTTACTTCTTTAAAGAGTAGTACTGTAAGACAACAAAATACAACAGCCCTCTTATCCATCCTCCCTGTTCTGTTTCCTGGATTTGGGCAAACCCTCTCAATGGTTTTTAATCTATTATCTCTAAATAAATATGCTTATTTTTGAATTTTCGGAATCATCTATTGATTTTCCATTGAGAAGGGTGAGAACTTAGGATCCCTTTTTTCCTTTTCTTCCACCATACAGTATGGACACTTGTCACAACACCCCTCCACCCACTGCCGAAACTCAATATAATTATGAATTTGATTAGATCAGTACTTAGTGTTATGCTGTTATTATTATGTAAATGTAGTATTTGAATAAGAATGGGTGATAGGTTACTTTTGGGCACAACATTATGTTTTCCCTAGAGTGAATAATTATTTCTTTTTTTATTTGCTTGGTTTTTATGTGTTTATTTCTAAGCTCTCTTCCAGTTGTGTGATCTCCTTTAATATATTCAAGCATATTAGATAGCTTATCAACTAGATATTTATCACAGTCTTTCTGGGAGCCTCCTGGCCTGCTTTGATCCGGACATCTTCGTTTTTGATTGGCTGCAGAGTAATTATATTTATATACTAGAATTTATATTTCATTGTTTTTGATATAGTAATTTTCTTAACCAACCAATCCTCTTTTCATGAACTGTTTTTTCAAGTTTCCAAAAGAAAACTGCCGCTATCAGCATTTTTGGGTACAAATTTTTGAACTAGAGATTAGATAGCAATAACTGGTATCACTGGGTCCAAGGGTGCACACACAGTACATGTTGAGTCATTATCAAACAGCACTCCAGAAAGGATGGTACTCTCACCAGCAATGCCCAAATACTCCTTCCTTCCTTCCTTCCTTCCTTCCTTCCTTCCTTCCTTTCTTTCTTTCTTTCTTTCTTTCTTTCTTTCTTTCTTTCTTTCTTTCTTTCGTCATCTAATGTTTTTCATTGGTAGGGAGAAAAAGACATTTTTGATGAGTCTTTCATAAGGTGAAAGAAATGTTTTAGTGCATTTGTTTTGTCTGTAAGGGTAGCAAACGGCAGGTGATCTCTTAAAAATAGATATAACTGTTTTGGCAAAATAAACTTATATTGTAATCTTTTCGATATGTTTTGCCTTATCCAGTCTTATGTAAACTAACATCAGTTTACATAAGCTACTATATATCTGTGTATGTCTGTATATGAATGTAGGTGTGTGTGATACCAGTTTTTAAAGTGCATGTTTTTAATGTCCATTTATTATGTGCAGAGCACTATAGACTAAGCACTGTAAATACAGTTCTTTGTCTCAGGTAATCCTGACAACAAGTAAGGTGGGAATCGCTATTTTCCTAAGAATGTGAGCATTGAGGCTTCTGGAAGTTAAGTAACTTGTTGTAGATCACATAGCAAGAAGTCACGTACCTGCTATGGAAACCCACATCTCTGATTGCAATCACTAGATAGGCGTATTACCAATTTTGAAAATCTTGTCCTTCCCTCTAAGAACCTTAGGAAAAATGGTATTGTCGGGTGAAAAGTAGCAACATTTCAAGGAGAGGACATCTTCATTTTATCTGCCAAGGGTACCTGTGTGTTCTCAGCCCCTTTACGAAGTCCCCAGAGGTGGCTATAGGAGAAATAGCCTTTAAACTTGAGCATTCATAGACAACGTTATCACGGACATGCTTGTTACAAACTGTCTTCTGTTTGCCATCTCATTTTGCTTCTCATTATTTATCAACTTGTGTTTATTTAATTGGTATCTACCGAGGAATTATTTGGTGTGATACAGAATATTCTCTAATGTTTACAATGTAATGGGGATTAACTGCTAAAAAAAAAAAAAAAGATGTTCTTTTAATGAGTTGACTGCCAAGCAGATACATTTGCAAAAAGGTGAATTTTAATAGTGCTAACTTCAGTGCCTCAGTTGGAGGTAAGAAATCAGATGCTTTAGAGAGTGATTCCACTCCCCGGTGAGTTCTTCTTTTTTGTATCCCTCAAAGAGGGGTAGCTGATTTTACACGTACGGATTGGCTCTGAACAAAGTATCTTTCTCTTTCTTAGCGCCAGTGCTTAGGACTCCTGAGCCGCTTTGGGGGCTCTGACAGACTGCGTCAGTTTAAATTTCAAGATGATAATGTGGAGGGAGATAGAGTGAGCAAGAAAGATGAGCTTGAACTGGCCATGCAGCAGGTAAGAGGAGTGAGCGTTGTGTATCCGTTCTTGAACAGCTGTGTGTTTTTTGGAAGCGTGATGAAAACAACAGATGTGAGTGGTTTTACAGATTGATTTACAGCTTTGTTGTAATTTTACAGATTGATCACTAGCTTTGTTTTCCCTCAGCTCTGGAGTTCCCTGATATTGGGCATTTGGGGAACTAATATTTTTGTCACTGTTACTCTTCCATTGTAGATCTGTGCCAATGTCATGGAATATTGCCAGTCACTCCTGTTACAGAGCTCCCCCACCTTTCAGCATGCTATGTGCCTCTTCACCCCGAGCCTGTCAGAAACCATTAATAGAGATGGACCCCGGCAAGGTGAGCCGAGTCGTTTCCTTCTGTATTTGAGTATTAAGTTGCTGTGATTAAGACAGGCTCTAGTTGGCTCCAGTGAGATGCAGTGTTTTCTTTATGTGTCATTAGTGGGAAAGTTTGTAAATGACTTTAAGGAGCGGTAAGGAGTTGGCGTTGTTCGTCTTGTGGATAGTCTAGAGAGCTGGAGAGGACAGAGAAATTCAAGATTTTCTGAGGATAAATTTCTAAATAGAAGAGCCTTGTGGGGAGAGTGTGGTTTTGAATAGTATCTGAGACGCCAAAGAAAGGATCTAGGATTGGTGATTAAGCTAGTCGGGTGAAAAATGTGAAAATGTAACAGTTTAGATGTGAAATCATGTTAAGCTGAATGCATGTCTAAATTGGGTCCTGTATTATAGCTCCAGGTTTCTGTACCATAGCAAATTAAAATGTAGATGCTAAGTGAGCTGACATAGCCCATGATTTCCTAATGACACAGTCGGCAAGATCTGGAATGTGAGGGCTAAGGGTTGATTGAAGTGGTTATCCCATGGGCCACTCAGAAGCCAAAACCCATTCTGATCTCAATGGTGGTAATGGAATGGACTGCTTCTGATTTCCGGAAGCTCTTTGTGTGAGGTTTCTGAAAATCACTTTGTCACATTTTTATCTCCTTCAAGATCTTATTTTCCCTGGAAATTACTTAATCACTTAAAATACTTAATAGAATGATGTTATGAAAAATATATTAGTTTAACAATATATAACCACTGTCTCATGTAACTGGTGCCAAGAACTGACTCTATTTGTGTAACTCTATTATAAAGTGACCAGGGGGGCCCTTTTCTTCTCCCTTGAATCACACATTTTCATACAAACTTGACCTGATCATAACATTTTCGAGTGATGGACACCTGGGTGGCTCAGTTGGTTAAGCGTCTAACTTCGGCTCAGGTCATGATCTCACAGTTCGTGGGTTTGACCCCTGCATCAGGCTCTCTGCTGACAGCATGGAGCCTGCTTGGGATTCTGCCTCAATCTCTCTCCCTCTCCTTCCCCCTTCCCCTCCCTCCTGCCCTCTTTCCCCCCTAGCTTATGCTCTCTCTCTCTCTCTCTCTCAAAAACAATAAACATTAAAAAATTTTTTTTAAATATTTTTAAATGAAATTGTAGTTTTGTCATTTATTCTCCGAAAACAATCATATGCTAATAATGTATCATTAGTAATTATTAAAATTTCATTTAGCTTCTTCTCACTTTGAGCACATCTTTCCCATACTGGATCATTCTTTGATCTTTAATACTTAATGATGAACTTTATGAAGGCTTATATATTGGTTTTTATTTTTCCTCAGACTTTTTAAAGATTTAATAAGCATACATACCTTTGCCAATTGTAGACATGGCATGGGTAGGTATGTAGTAAGTTCAAGAATATTTAGTTGTAGAGAAGTAGCTTAACCTTAGCAGTTAAGAATATAGACCGATGATGAACTGCCTAGACCTGAATCCCAATTCTCTAAGTGACTATTCATATGACTTCAGAAAAATTATTTAACCCTCTCTGTGCCTCAGTTTCCTCATCTGTAAAATGGGAGTAATAACAAGCTCCTAATTTTTAGTATAAGGATTAAATGTGTTAATATCTGTGAAATGCTTTAGAACAGTGTCTGGTCCTTAGCACTGCCTAAATGTTAGCTCTTATTATTTTCATTATTGCTGTTGTCATTATTGTCTATCATTTAGTATATGTACTATTACTTGTGGTCCAGGGCCCTTTCCTATAGCACTTCTACTCCCTGGACCTGGTGATCTGTCCTGCAGAATCTGCTTTCTGTAGTCATCTCTTTTGTGAGCAGCCCCCATGAAGCTAAGTCTGGTAGCTTCTGCACACCTGAATACTTTCTAGACTTGAGCAGGTTAGCGTGTGAGAACCCCTGATGTGTGCCAGAGTACTGTCAGCATTGGACCATTCTCTTTCTGGATGTGTTCCTGCCAGACTAGATAATGATACAGACGTTCCTGGGCCCCAGAGTACCTAATTTCACCAGCAGAAGGCTCTGTATCATAGAGACCGTCACATCTTCACTGAGGACTAGAAAGGGAAACCTGGCAACTGATGTGAGTCCAGGATGTCCTGGTTGGTGGCAACATCCGCTGACAAGGAACTGTTTTCTCGCTTCCACTCTTCACGAAGACCTGTGAAATGTGACTTAGGAGCCAAGTTAAGGGAGACAGTGGAGAAGGAAGCCAATGCACATCTCCCTGCAGTATTCGTGGCAGTTAGAGCCACTGAACAAAGATTATCTCCGAATTGAATTCGAAATTACTAAGGTGTTTCTCAAGAAATCCCTCAATCAAAGGGGAAGTTGCTCCACTTGCGCCAGTCCTGCCAGCTCTTCCCTTTGCAGAAGACTTTCCCGACATCCCATTGTTCCTTTGTACCTTCATCAGAAGCTAGTCAGGTAAAAGGCAGATCATTTTGTTTCCTTACCCAAAAGGACATACGGTGCTAAGAGAGTTGTTGAAGTTTAAATTTCATTATATTATTTGAATATCTCAGTTAGTGTTCTCCTTCTCTTGGGAAGAATGACTTTGAGCTGGGAATTCAGCAACCAGAAAGATGCAGACCAGAAGTGAATCCACATATCTAGAGCTGTAGGGTAAAGCGGGAATTATTCGCCTGGGGCCAGGAAACTCCAGACTTGTGTGTGAGGCTTGCGTCTGCGTGTTCATGGCGGGGGCGGGGGGAGAAGCTGGATGCAAAGGTTTATAATTAATGGTTCTGAAAGAGGTCTTCCCCCCAATAAAGGGAAAGTTCTGTCAGTGTCCCATCATCCAGATTTCCTTATTCTCTTCAGGTCTTCAACTTTATGCACATATCTGATCATAGTAGCTCCTAACCCCTCCTCTGAACTGTCAGAAGTATTTAAAAGTGGTTTTGGGTTGGGGCCCCTGGGTGGCTCAGTCAGTTAAGCATCCAACTCTTGACTTTGGTTTAGGTCATGATCTCACAGTTCATGGGTTCAAGCCCCTCGTTGGGCTCTGCACTGACAACGCAGAGCCTGCTTAGGATTCTCTCTCTCTCCCTCTCTCTCTCTCTCTTTCTGCCCCTACCTCACTTGGTAACTCTCTCTCTCTCTCTCTCTCTCAAAATAAATTAATAACCATTGAAAAATTTTTTTTAAAAAAGTAGTCTTGGGTTGGTTTTAATAATAGGTTACATGCCCTTCAATTCTTGGCATATCCTGTTTAAAACAGGTGATTTGAGGGGCATCTGGGTGACTCATTCAGTTAAATGTCCAAATCTTGATTTTGGCTGGGGTCATAATCCCATGATTTGTGGAATCAAGCCCCGCGTTGGGTTCTGCACCGAGAGCACAGAGTCTGCTTGGGATTCTCTCTCTCCGTCCCTTTCTGCCCCCCCTCCCCCCAAATAAATAAATAATAATTAAAAAAAAAACCAAAACAGGTCATTCGAGATTCATATCAAATTCTTATAAATGGAACATCGTTTTTTATTATCAACTCTATTAGATACTCAAGCTCCAGTGATTCCATATTGGCGCCTGCCCGGTTTGGGCATTATTGTCTACCTGCTGAAACAGAGCGCTAATGACTTCTTCAGCTATTACGACAGTCATCGACGGAGTGTCAACAAACTTCAGAATGTAGAGCAACTTCCACCTGATGAGATAAAAGAGGTATGAACCTCATCATGAGCTGTGGAGATTTCTGAGAAGCCTTTGCTTTTCCTCACAAGGACCAGAATACTGGTGTCAGACTTGTGAGCAAAGATGATGTATGCAGGGAGACGAAAGGGCTTGAAGTGGTTCCTCTGTGTGGCTTTAAGAAGAGCCCGTCACCTTAGCACCACGCCTCATAAGCAGAGTAACACGTCACTGAAATACAGTGAAGCTGCACTTGTTTAAGAACACCACCTGCCCTCCGGTAGAACGGCAGCTGGCCTTTGAAGGAGGGTTTTGGTAATTTATACTCTAAAATCTGTGCTGAGAAACTTGGGTGTCTATTGCAGATGCTTATTCAGTGGAAGTGATCCCTTAAGATGCCTCTGTGCCTTCGGCATCTTCAGTATCTGTTGAGTGAATTTTTCAGACAAACGGGATGGCGGATCAGACTTGACTGCCTGCTCTCAATGAGCCAGAATCACTCACTGACGTTTATTGCACCTAAAGATGCTGAGTTGCCGGGCTTGCTCCCTCAGTAGCCGGACTACACGGTATCTCTTGCCCAGTGCTGGAGCTTCTTGGTGTCCTTTGGCAGCCTCAGTGTTGAACCGATTTGCCATTCCTGGTTTGCACCAACTCCCCTGAAAACTCGGTGTCACTCTTCAGAGTAGTCAAGCCTGCCCCTTCTTGCCACTCTTCTGATGATCAGAGGGAACACTGAGTGAGTGTTTACCATGTGCCAGGCCCTGAGCTACAAGTTCTGGCTCAACACATGAGCCTTTTTTTCTCAGATGAGGAAATGGAGGCACTGGAAGTTTGAATAACTTACCCGAAGCCACCCAGCTAGCACGTACCGAGGCAGGAGTTATTGGTGGGGTTCAGGCGAGCCCTGGAACCGGGTGGCTTACAGCCGACAGCCCCTCCTCCTCCCATTGCAGCTCATGGGCCGTGCGGGTCCTCGCAGGGGGCCCGCAGCCTCCCAGTGAAGCGTGTGGCGCCCTCCCAGCCCGTCTGCCAAACCCAGCGTCTGGGTTGTAAATCGCATCTCTGTGCTTATGCCAAATAGAGGTGTGATGAAGGGAGTTTCTGGCCGATGAGCATATTTTTCTATCTGCTGTAGAAATCCACTGTACGTTTTCTTCAGAAGATACGTGACAGCTGTCAAAGAACTTCTCCATGGCAGTGTTAAACCTACTGCTTGAAAAACCTACTGTTTCATCTCGTTTTACCTTGATGGGAAGTTGAGGGTTGGTCGGCCCATCAGCAGATTGGAAATGTCTGTTTCAGGGATGAGACCTTTTCCAGAAAGCAGCACGTGAATCTTCATTTGTGAATTTAATTGGTTTGGCTCTCTGTTTTTCTGTAAAGTTACTAGCTTCCTAACTAGCTAAGATAATAGCTCTTGTCTGCAAGGACATTTAAACTTCTTCAAACATTTTTCACAGTGCTTATCGCAAGTGACCCTCTGTATAGAATTCCATGAAGTTTTGGTTACAGTTCACATCATCACTAATACTGTGTTTGTTTCTGGTTTTCAGTTATGTCAGTCTGTGATGCCTGTTGGTGTTGAGAAAATCTCCACTGCCCAGAAATATGTCCTAGCAAGACGGCGTTTGGTGAAGTTGATCAACAATCGAGCCAAACTACTTTCCCTTTGTTCTTGTATCCTTAATGAAGTCACAGTGGGAACTGGAATGGTGACCTTTAAAAGATTCTTTAAATGTAGAGACTGTTTACTGATTCTCACATTTTTTGGGCATCAAAGCCATATGGAAAAGGACATACATAATTATTGTTGATTTTTTCCCGTAAATGCCCGATATATTTCCAAATTAAAATTTTTCCTTATCTTTTAGAGTAGCTAGTAATCCTGATAATGTGTACAGTCACTCTGTGTCTGAATAGGAAGCAAGGACACTGGAGACTGTGCTGGCACAGCACACGTGCCCCCCCCCCCCCCCCCCCCCCCCCCCCCCCCCCACCTCATTCCTCTCAACACGTCTTGCTGCTTTTTAGGGAAACAGACCCTTACCCCTGTCGGTTAGACTGAGGCAGTGCGTATGTCACTAAGTGGTACGGTCTCTCCTTTTTTCCCCTCCTCAGCAGCTGGTTTGATGAGATTGTTTTCCTTTAGTCCGAGCTCTCTTCTGTAGTTATCATAGAGACCTGCCTATTTATTCTTTGGCGCCATCTGGAGTACTACTTGTTACATTGCACGCCCACCGATTCTCAGGATTCCCTGTTTGCCTCCAGAACCTTATTTAAAAGCAGAAGACTACAAGGTAAACTTCATTCTGAAAACCTATAGATCTCAGTGCTGTGAAAACCTAGTTACATTTTTATTTAGTTTTTGTTTCCAGGTTACTAAGAGTGGATTGGGCAATGGAGAGCTACTTAGTTATTAGACATGGCTATTTCTTGTGTTTTACTTCTATTCATGGGAAATTGTGTGGACAGTATGAACATCTTAAGACACTGCTCTTCAGCTTCTTGCAGTTAAGGGCTGGCCAGCTCCAGAGTCCCCTGCTCACAAATAATTTTCTAGAAGAATGGATGTGGGTCAGCCTGGGCCATGATCTTTATTAAGTGAGCCTGTTTGACTGGTGAGCTTGTATTGGATCCCTTAGTGGGAAAGAAACGGAAGGAAAGCTTGCAGACCCTGACCTAGACAAGTGAAATGCTTTCCAGGGGCTTCTAGTTACTGAAAGTTGAAATAGATTTCTCAGCCTTGACCCATGTTTTCTGTGGCGCTGTGGTTCATTGTCTTCAGATTCTTCCAGGGTGTAGTAGATGCATCCTGGGAAAGCTGTTTTGACTGTGTCTTTTATCTCTAGATTCCTTCGCTTCAGAAACCAACCTGGATTTCAGAAGTGGTCTGACTGCAGTGAGCCAACATGACATAGACCAGGTAAGGTTCTAGTCTCATACCCTTGTTCTTTTCTGGAAGGACAAAGGAAGAGCCTAGTATGTTAATAAGTTTATGATTTTCAGGGCTATATACAAAGACCTGATTTTAATTCGTGCCTGGCCACCCAACAGCTCTGGGACTTTGAACAACCTGATTTTGAGCCTCCATTTCCTCAGTGAAGAAACGGAAATGATAATTCAGCCTCAAACAGTTTTGTCAGGATTAAATGAGGTTTCATATGTGGGGCTCCTAGGGGAGTAGTGCCTGGAAGGTGTAACATCAAGTTCAGTAAATTACTGAGCATGTGATCTGGAAACTGCCAGTTTCTTTAGATTAACTTTGTCGACTTTAGGCACAAAGTGTCACTCAGCACTTAATTTTCCAGAAAATAATTTAAGTGGAGAGATGGGGAGTAGTCATTACAAATTCCATTTAGGAGACCATACAGTAGTATGTACTTAGTAACCTCTTGGCCAGTAATGTTGGAATGAATGAAGAGCATTCCAAAAACAATTAAAATGAAAACTTAATATGAAACTAATAGGAAAGTCTTGGGAACAGAGTAGTTAGCAGGGTACATGAATTATAGCTGGATCTGTTCCTAGGCATCTGAATGTCCTTAGCCATGATTTTTTTTTTTTAACTTTTTTTTTTAATGTTTATTTATTTTTGAGAGAAAGAGAGAGCGTGAGCTGGGGAGGGACAGAGACAGAGGGAGACACAGAATCTGAAGCAGGCTCTAGGCTCTGAGCTGTCAGCACAGAGCCCGACGCGGGGCTTGAACTCACAGACTGTGAGATCATGACCTGCTGAAGTTGGACACTTAACCGACTGAGCCACCCAGGCGCCCCCCTAGCCGTGATTGGATAAAGCCTCTGTACTCTTCCCTAATCCCTCTTGGCCACTACCTTTCTTAAAGCTGAAGGTTAGGCTTTATCCAGGAAAGAGCATCCTCCAGACCATGCTTAACCAGACATCATAAAGAGCATGCTCTCATCCCAGCCCTGACTACATCTGCCCCAGAGTGACTTCATAATAGCAATCCATGTTTTGGCTAGACTTGTTTAGGTAAGCTTTAATGTTCAGTTAGGTCATGGGCACAATTAGGCAAAGTATAGATCTACCAGAAGATGTTTGATAAATATGTGTTGAATTAATCACTATTTCTGTTTCATTAGACTGTGCTGATATAAAGTGAGAAGAAATGCAGGATTAATAAATAACCTTCTCACTCTGTTTTGATTTTACTGCAAAACTGAAGGCAGGTAGATTTTATCTAATTTTGCACTTAATATTAACATTTCACTATTATGCCAAAAAGATCCATTCGAAATCAAATGTGCATTCTAAAATACATGAATTCTAAAGTGTATACCAGGTTCTTGTCTTCTGTTTATATTGTTTGAAAGTGAAAGCATGGAAATGGTTTTTTCTTTTTTTTTTAATTGCAAAACCAAGTAAAAAGTAAAAGCTTCTTTCTAGTTTATCCTGTTTCTTTCCCCAGAGGCATCCACTCCTAACAACTTGTGTCACCAGTCAGGAAATATTTTACTGCAGTATGTCCATATGTCAACAACAGCATCATTTGTTGTTGTTATTTAAAATTTTAAACATTTATACAAGACAGGAAAGAGGGGAAAACAATATCATACCAATAAATTGTAGCATAGAAGGAATGTTTAGTTAATTTGCTACATGAGAAAGGACCACATTACAAAATTTCAAAGATAGTTTAAATTGGAAGACATGAAACAAAAAATATTTGAGACTATAGTTTTAATAACAAAATATCATCTGTGTTAACTCTAGCTTCAGGCTGACGCCATCAACGCTTTTGGAGAATCACTACAAAAGAAACTTCTGGACATTGAAGGATTATACTCGAAAGTTCGATCTCGCTATAGTTTCATACAAGCTCTTGTCAGACGTATCCGAGGCCTGCTGAGGATATCAAGGAACTAAGAGCCCGTGCTTATACTCTTCTAGGGAAGAGAAGAATTGGGGAAAACTGTCCCCTTTTTATGGACTAGTTTGTTTCTAAATTATGACCAAAAAATATTTTGCTATTTCTTTCTTTATATATGGACATCTTTTCTGTAAATTTCTTTGCCTGGTTCCAACCTCACTAGTAAAAAATAAATACTTTTTAAAAAAAGACACAAAACATATGGCTGGTCGTTTTTGAAATTTTACCTAGAAAATGATCAACGTTATTGGGAATCCACTTTCCAGAGTGGTAGTTTTCCCCTAGGGGTATAATTCTGAATGTTCTCTTAAAGGCATAGTCTGGAAATTGCAGTTTTTTATCTCTTTGTTATCTGCATTGCATTTCTGTGATAATCAAGGTCACTCCATGGGGTACAGTGGACCACAAACTATAGTTATGCTGTTTGATAGAATAGTGTACTCACTACTGTGAAGATATTATAGAAATGTCCCAAGAAAGGAAGTTATCTCTTTGCTAAAATTATTTTTTTTCCTTCATGTTAGTGGCAGTATAATAATTTGGATTTGTCCAAATTATTTGATTGTGAAATTTCTCAAACTAATCACCTACTGATAATTTCTCATATAATTAATGTGATGCCTACAATTAGGGCAAAAGAATTTAGACCATCATCACTCTACCTCTTGCCCAATTGTGCTTATGTTCAAGTGACTACATCATCTCAAAGTCCATTTTTCCCTTTCTAGCCATAAATTAGTTCAGCCTAAAATAAAGGAGAGAAAGGGAAAAGTGTCTTGACTCATGAGTAGCAGAAAATTAATACTTAGTTCTATAGTGTTTCTTTTTTAAAAATATAAATTTTTTTTTATAATTTCTGTGGCTTTTTAGCATATTAAAATTTTTTAAATGTTTACTTATGTTTTTCTCCTTAACTATTTGAAAGTATATTGTAGACATAGTGACACTTTATCCGTAATATTTCAGCAACTAATAACAAGGATATTTCCTTCCAAATCATAATACCATTATCGCACTTAAGACATTTGCTAACAAAATACAATAAAATTTTCAAATATTAAGGCAATATTCAAATTTCAATTGCCCCCAAAATGTACTTCTAGAACTTTAATTTTTTTTACCCAGAATTAAATCAAGAATCACACATTACATTTAGTTACCTCTTTAGTTTCCCCTCCTGAAATGTTTCCCCTCCTTTTTGGGGGGAGATGGTGATTAATGTGATACTTGTTAGCTGTTTTGAAAAGGGTCCCAAAGTTACTTTTGTTTTTGTTTTTGTTTTTAAATTAAGTTTAAGTTAAACATTTTTGGCAAGAATACTACAATTCTGTGGGTGATACTATGCCTTCATATATCAGGAGTTTCCTATCAGTTTGTCCCATTATTTTAAGTTTGCGCACTTAATTAAGGTAGTGTTTGACACACCGGCATTGTAAAGGTTATCTTTCTTCCCTTGTAATGAATAATCTGTGGGTTGATACTTTGAGACTGAATTTATGTTTCCAAAAACTATCAGCCATTGCTTTTTAAAAAATGCTTATTTTTAACGTTTATTTATTTTTGAGAGACAGGGCACGAGTTGGGGAGGGGCAGAGAGAGAGGGAGACACAGAATCCAAAGCAGGCTCCAGGCTCTGAGCTGTCAGCACAGAGCCTGACACGGGGCTCGAACTCACAAACTGCAGATCATGATTGGAGCCAAAGTCAGATGCTTAACCGACTGAGCCACCCAGGTGCCCTTAAAAATGCTTATTTTTGAGAGAGAGAGAGCAGGGGAGGGGCAGAGAGAGACAGGGACAGAGGATCCAAAGCAGGTTCTGTGCTGACAGCAGAGAGCCCCATGAGGGGCTTGAACTCACAAACTGTGAGATCATGACCTAAGCCGAAGTTGGACACTTAAGCCAACTGAGCCGCCCAGGTGCCCCTCTGCCACTGCTTTTATCATTAACTCAGGTTTAAAAAATTGTGTATGGTTTTGATCATACAAATAATATCAATATTATAAACATGCAGACACCCACTCTATCCTGTTACATACTTAATCAAATCTTAAAATTAACCCTATTTGCTCAAGAATTTATTTTTATTGTTTTTATTAAAGATTTTTTAATGTTGATTTTTGAGAAAGTATGAGCGGGGAAGGGGCAGAAAGAGAGGGAGACACAGAATCTGAAGCAGGCTCCAGGCTCTGAGCGGTCAGCACAGAGCCCAACATGGGGCTTGAACTCACGGACTGCGAGATCATGACCTGAGCTGAAGTCAGATGCTTAAATGACTGAGCCACCCAGGCACGCCAAGAATGTTTTTTTTTTTTTTTTCTTTTAAAGAAATATACTATGGTAGATACAGTTGGGGCTCCTGTGAACTTCCTGTTCCCAATTCCCCTACTTCCCTTCCAGAGATAACCATTGTCATGAAGTTATTGTTGAATTTGCCATTCATGTTTTATGCTTCTACTACATATGTGTGTATCCATAGACATTAACAAGTATTGTTTTACAGGGTTGTGTTTTTTTTAATTCTTATTTTAATTCCTGTTAACAGAATGTTGTATTAGTTTCAGGTGTACAACATAGTGATTCAGGAATTCATACATCACCCGAAGCTCATCACAAGTGCAGTCCTTAATCCCCATCACTTATTTAACCCATCCCTTGTTTTATAGGTTGTTAATCTTGATATGTGGGTTGTCCTACTAATGGATCAATTTGTAGTTTGCTTTTTTTTGGTTCAGCATTGTGATTTTAATAATTGCTCATACTCATTTATTATAAATCTTGAATGGTAGTTATCGATTTTACAGATACCCAAATTTATGCAGTCTGTTGGTGGACTGGCACACATTTAAATTCCCGGTATTATTTGTGTTTGTATTTGCTATTACAAGCTGTGCTGCAATGATTATCATACATGTCTCCTTGGAGGAGACATGCGCTATGTAAGAAGGCCTCTCTGGATCACATAATTACGAGTGGAAATCTTGAGACAGAGGTTAAGAGTTCTAAATTTCACTAGACATTGCTGTATTTTTCTTAGTGGTTGCTCCAATTTACTCCTACCCATGGGGTGAGAGTTCCTGTTTTTTCATACCATTAAGCACAGTTCCAATTGTCATACTTTTTTTTCTAACGACTTATTTTTTTACTGCAGTTTTAAGTTTCCAATAAAACAGAGGAAGAATCAAGAGACTTCCCATATACCCGCTGCCCCCACACATGCACAGCCTCCCCCACCCTATCAGCCTCACTCACCAGAATATACGTTTTTACCAGGGATGATCCTACATTGATGCATCGTAATCACTCAGAGCCCATGGTTTTTACCTTCCAGTTCACTCTGGGTGTGTATCCATCACTATAATGTATAGAGGAAAATCTTGATCTGCACTGCCTGTTCATTTCTCCATTCCCTCCTACCCACCACCCTCATAAACTTTGTAACCAATTATTTTTTTTTAATTTTTTTAATGTTTATTTTTGAGGTGGGGAGGGGCAGAGAGAGAGAGAGAGGGAGACACAGAATCTGAAACGGTCTCCAGACTCCGGGGCTTGAACTTACAAACTGCAAGATCATGACCTGAGCCAAAGTCAGACACTTAACCGACTGAGCCACCCAGGCGCCCCGACCAGTTATCTTTTTATTGTTCCCATAGGTTTGCCTTTTTTCAGAATTTAATATACTTGGAATCACAGAGTATGTAGGCTTTTGAGAATAGCTTCTTTCACTTAGTACCATGCATTTAAGCTTCCTCCAAATCTTTTCATGGTTTAATAACTTTTTATTTTTTAAGCACTGAATTATATTACATTGTCTGGATGTACCGTAGTTTTTTAATCCACTCACTTCCTGAAGGGCATCTTGGTTGTTTTCCAAGTTTTGGCAATTATGAATAAATCTCGCTTTTATAAACATCCTTGTATGGGTTATGGTGTGGACAGAAGTTTTCAACTCCTTTGAGCAAATACCAAGGAGCACGATTGCTGGGTCATATGGTAAAGATAGTTTAGTTTTATAAGATACTGCTGAGCTGTCTTCCAAAATGGTGGTACCATTTTGTATTTCCCCCGGCCATATTTGACACTTCTTGTTCTGAATCCTCACTGGGGCTTGTCAGTGTTCTGGATTTTGGCTATTCTAATTGGTACCTCTTGTTTAATTTACATTTCCTTGATGACATACAATGTGGAGCATCTTTTCATGTTTATTCGCCATCTGTATATCTTCTTTGGTGAGGTGTCTGTTAAGGCCTTTGGCCCATTTTTAAAGTCAGATTGTTTTCCCATTGTTGACTTTTAAGGGTTCTTTGGATATTTTGGATACATGTTCTTCATCAGACATGTCTTCTGCAAGTATTTTCTCCCAGTCTGTGGCTCTTCTTCTAACTCTTTTAATATTCTTTGGGAGGGCAGAAGTTTTAATTTTAAATCATTGAGCTTATCAATCATTTATTTCATGCACCATGCCTTTGGAGTATCTAAAAAGATCTCGTTATACTCAAGGTCATCTAGATTTTTTTCCCGTGTTTTGTCTAGAAGTTTTATAGTTCTGCGTTTTATGTTTAGGTCTGTGGTCCATTCCGAGTTAATTTTTGTGAAGGATATAAGGTCTGTGTCTAGATTTATTACTATAATAATATTAATATAATATATGTTTATATATAATATTACTATATTATTACTTGCATGTGGATTATTATTATTATTATTTGCATGTTGAGGAGTCTAACTTTACACTGTGGTATTGCCTTTGCTCTTTTATCAAAGACCACTTGACTATATTTATGGGGGTCTGTTTCTAGGCTATTTTATTCCATTGGTCTGTCTGTTCTTTTGCCAATACCACATTGTCTTAATTACTGCAGTCTTCCAGTAAGCTGAGTAGTGTTTGTCCTCCAACTTTGTTCTCCTTCAATACTGTGTTAGTTACTCTGGGTTTTTTGCCTCTCCAGATAAACTTTAGTCAGTTTGTTGATATCCATGAAATATCTTGCTGGGATTTTGATTAGAATTACATTTAATCTATAGTTGAAGTTCGGAAACACTAATTTCTTGACAATGTTATTGAATCTTTTGTGAACATGGTGTGTATCCATTTATTTATTTATTTATTTGACTTTTTTATCAAAATGTTGTGGGTTTCCTCATAGGGATCTATATTGTACGTATTTTGATCAGTGTCTGAGTGTTTCATTTTGGGTGGTATTAGTGTAAGTATTGTGTTTTTAATTTCAAATTCCACCTATTCATTGTTGGTATATAGGAAAGCAATTGATTTTTGTGTATTAACTTTGTATCCTGCAACCTTGCTAAAATCACTTGGTTCCATGAGTTTTCTTGTTGATTCTTTTAGGTTTTCGACCTAGGTGATCATGCATTGAAAAATTTTTGCCAATCCTGTGGGTGTAAAATGGCATCCCCACTTGCAAACTTTGTGTATTGTTTGCCTTTTTTTTTTCTCTGTTTATAAGGTTTATTTTTTGTTGGGTTGTGGATTTTTTTTCTTTTTATGTGTAGGTGGTAAATATAAATTTAGAGGGCTTTAGTTTATTCAGTTTTGGGTTTGCAGATATTTTCTCCCAATCTATTTGGTTATCCTTTGAATTTTTTTTATGGTGTAGAAGCTTACATTTTAATGTAATCTATCTTTTCCTTGAGGATGTGTGTGCATGTACTTTTTATGTTTTATTTTAAATTTGTCCAAAACTATTATAAAACTTGAGGGTCATAAATCTACTTTTCAGTATTGTCTTTTGACAGTTTAAAAATGTTGCCTCCTCTGGGGCACCTGGGTGGTTCAGTCGGTTGAGCATCCAACTTTGGCTCAGGTCATGATCTCACGGTTCCTGAGTTCAAGACCTGCATCTGGCTCCCACTTCAGATGCTCTGTCCACCTCTCTCTCTCTGCCCCTCCCCCACTTGTGGTTTCTCTCTCAAACATAAAAATAAAACCTTAAAAAAAATGTTGCCTCCTCATTAGGTCATTAATCCCTCTGGCACTGATTGTTGAGAATGGCATGATCTCTGTTTCCAATCTCTTGCTACAGTGAATATTTTTGAGCATACACAATTTAACCCAATTGCTGAGACAGAAGGTTTGCTCACTTAAACTTAAGATAGTTTTGACCAAATTACCCTCCAATGAAGTTTTAACAGTTTGTATCCCCATCAGTACTGAATCACTATGCCTGTTTCCTTACTCTTTCCAATGAGATGTGTTACCAAGCTTTTTGATTTTTGCCAATCTGGAGAAAAATGATACCTCATTATGGTAGTAATTTACATTTTTCTTAGTGTGAATGCCACTGAGTATCTTTCCATATGTTTGAGCTATTTGTATTTCCTTTTCTGTGAGCTGTTCATATCCTTTGAACACATTTTATTGGGTTGTTGGTCTCATTGATTTGTAGGAACTCTTCATACAAAGGAAATTAGTCCTTTCTCACTTGTTTTATCTTTTTTTTTTTTTCCATACAGGAATTTTTAATTTTTAGACGGTTGATTTTATCAATCTTGTGTTACGGCTTCTGAATTTTGTTTCAT